>NC_089619.1:154368-182641 GCF_039881205.1 Euwallacea similis | reverse complement strand
TTACACATAGAACATTAAAGGAATTTTTGCATTGACAGAAAAAAAGATCTATTTTTACTATGAATTTGCCTCAAATTTTCTTTCCATCCTCGGATAAATTGCTATTAATTTTAGTAGTATAATATATATGTCGGGGTAACATTAGGAACGTTTTCCATGTTTAACGTTATAATATTTTAGAAAATAAAAGTAGAAAGGCAAACTAACGAATTCACTACTACTCGACCGCCCTTCTGCCCTTCTATCTCTTAACTGCTTGTTCCTTTCTTCTTCTTAACTTTCCCCGATCGGGTGGTCCTTCAGACCCAAAAGGGAGTACCTGCTAGTCCCTGTTTCGCGTGGACAAATCCCACATGTGGGCACTTAATTATGTCGGTAGTAGTGACCTCGTTTGACAATGCTTTATCTTCAAGATGGCTTTGTCAGTCTGCCCCTCATCTATTATCGGTTCTAATGGTACAATTCTAACTTAAGGACTAATAAATCTCCGACATATATATTATATCAGAAGGTTGCGTGTTCAAATCACTTCGGGATCACCAATTGTTCTTTTTGTTGAAAGATGTTGATGATCGCGAATGTAGTAAAGAACTATTTTTATTTAATCTTGACAACTACTTAAATAAACTAATTTGACAAAAAGTAACTATTCGCAAATACTCTAAAAAATAATAATAATTGGTGGTTTGCCAGACCTACGTATGACAACAACCAGATTATAATATACCTATAAATAAACTAATTGTTAACAACTAAAAGGGAATAAGTAACTAGTAATGAAATAATTCAGGTACTCGCAATCAGCACCAGACCTAAATTACATGCACCATATATATATATATATATATATACAGGGTGTCCCGAAATTAAGGCACCATACTTAAACAGCGTAAATTACGTCCAAAAATAACACCAAAACTTTATATAAACATATCGAAAAACGCTTTTTTAACGATCTATGGCTCTTTAAAGACATAACTCTGATGATGGTTATTTTGACATATTTCCAAAACGGTGCAAGATAACTTTATGAAATTTGGTAAGATTTTATACTTTTTAAACCTTAATTGACTGATGCGGTTGAATGGAAAATATTTCGTCAGAGGCGTGCCGCACGGGGGCGTCGGAGTTAAAAAATGCTACATTTTTTTTATGTGCCCGGTTTTTTAGCTGCTGATGCAAAATTATGAAACCACATATGTGTCCAGAAAAAAAAGGTACTCTTGGTTCACATTGATAGAACGCTCCATTTTCGAATAAAATTAATTTGAACATTACATTGCATGACAAATACAAATGATGCTTAAAACGATCATTTTCAACCATATCAAAACTATTAAACAATAATAAAAAAAAACAACAAGAAATTGAAATGACACATTTTTAGAGTAAGTTTTCAAATAAGTTACCGTTCAAAAAAGAAAATCTGTTTCAAATTCTTCGTGCCTCCCAGAGCATAAAAAGACGGTCTAGACTGTATATCCAACAAAACAGTAACTTATTTGAAAACTTACTCTAAAAATGTGTCATTTCAATTTCTTGTTGTTTTTTTTTATTATTGTTTAATAGTTTTGATATGGTTGAAAATGATCGTTTTAAGCATCATTTGTATTTGTCATGCAATGTAATGTTCAAATTAATTTTATTCGAAAATGGAGCGTTCTATCAATATGAACCAAGAGTACATTTTTTTTCTGGATACATATGTGGTTTCATAATTTTGCATCAGCAGCTAAAAAACCGGGCACATAAAAAAAATGTAGCATTTTTTAACTCCGACGCCCCCCGTGCGGCACGCCTCTGACGAAATATTTTCCATTCAACCGCATCAGTCAATTAAGGTTTAAAAAGTATAAAATCTTACCAAATTTCATAAAGTTATCTTGCACCGTTTTGGAAATATGTCAAAATAACCATCATCAGAGTTATGTCTTTAAAGAGCCATAGATCGTTAAAAAAGCGTTTTTCGATATATGTTTATATAAAGTTTTGGTGTTATTTTTGGACGTAATTTACGCTGTTTAAGTATGGTGGCTTAATTTCGGGACACCCTGTATATATATAGAAGAAAAATATTTCCTTCTTAGGAAAAAAAAACACAAATTTAAGCAAGACTTCTTTATTCGACAAATATTGGGAATAGAATGCCCCCCCCCCCATACAAGGTGTCGGAGTCATCCCTGCGCATCTGTTTATCCTCAAAAAAATAATCGCTAAACCTTCCACATTCTTCCCACGCTTACATCCCTTAGTCATTCTCTTCACACCCCCATATGATAAACAGACCCTCTTTATCTTTTAAGGCAACGATCTACTTTAACTAGTACAAGCTTAATCAATCTCCAATGGGCACTCATAGGTGTCTGTGACATACCACATATGCTCAAAGATAAGACGCAGCTCCATTCTTGTAAGAAAACAGGTTTATTGCTCTTGCCCTAAATGAACCAATAACCAACCCCGTATCACTTTCTTTATGAAAGCTCACACGGCCAATCCTGACACTAAATTCGCTCTTGAATTTCTTTAACAATTACCAACAAAAAAGTAATACACAGAGAACTTAAAACTAGGTATTAATGAAACTACAGAGTGCGAAGAGCTACAGCTTACAACATGACAACAAAAGCTCATATTACAAAGCGTGCCACCCTTGACATCACTACAATAAAGAACAGGAACTATACAGTGCTCCGCTCTTAACAGGAGTACTAACATTAGTTGCGAAGCGTCCCGCTCCCAACAACCTTACAAAAATAAAAATACTAACAGAATATGAACTGCAAAGCGTCCCGCTTTCGACAGATCAACTAAACATTGGTTGCGAAGCGTCCCGCTTCCAACAACCCTATACTAAAACATGAACTGCAAAGCGTCCCGCTTTCAACAACTTTACAAAAATAAAAGTAAATAAATCATAAATTGTCCGATAAGTCATCAGGCCATAATCTAATCATGTCCTTGGCCACAATTCGTTTTCGATTTGACGCAAGACTTTTCAGCGCATAACTTTCATTAGGGAGAACTTGAGTTATTTCGAATGGTCCCTCATACCTGTCGTCTAATTTTGCCAAATGACTATTGTCTGAAGGGTGATAGACGTAGTCACCTATTACAAATACCTTGTTTGACCTTCTTTTTTTGTCGAACAGATTTTTCGCCAAATCCGCTTGCTTCTTCATACGTTCGTATGCCAGTTCTCGATCGCTTAATAAATTATTGGGGACGTCCTTCAACGAAATGGACGCTGTCAAGGTTTTTACATCGGGGCTACTGCCTTCAACCCCCGTTAACAAATACACTGGCGAAAATCCAGTTGTCTTTTGTGCCGTAGTGTTCAATGTATTTTGCAATTTTTGAATTACATTCGGCCATTCTGTTTTATTAGTTATTTCTGCCCTAAGCAAGTTGGTTACTGTTCCCACATAGCGTTCTACTTGTCCATTGCCCCGTGGAGCACTTTTGGTAATGAAATGTTGTTGAATACCCAGTTCCAAGAGTGATTTTTGGACTAAACTGTCAGTAAAATTGGTACCCCTATCGCAGATCAATCTTCGCGTGATACCAAACATATTTAAGTACAAGGTCATTGCACTGCACATCTCAGTACCTGACAGGGTCTTAAGTGGCACCAAAAATAAATATTTCGTAAAAGAGTCAACCAAAAGTATATATTGAGAAGTATTATCTCCGATTTTTTAGACACTTTACCTCTTAATATGCTACAGACTGTTTGGTACCAAATGGACGGTGCACCGGCTCACTCTTCCCATGAAGTTTATGAAGAGATGAATCGGACATTTGAAGACCGGTGGATCGGATGTAACGGGCCATGGAAATGGCCACCAAGGTCACCCGACTTGACGCCCCTAGATTTCTTTTTATGGAGTCATATAAAATCTCGGGTTTATGAAGTTTCCATAGAAAGCAAACAACATCTTTGTGATAGAATTCGAGAAGCTTTTGAAGACCTTCGCCCCATTACAATTAATAAAGTGACACAACATGAAGTTAAAAAAAGAATTTTGAAATGTTTAGAAGTTAATGGAGGTCATATTGAACATTTATTTTAATTTAATTTTCTTTGTTTTGATTTATTATTTTTTTATTTATTGTGGGTCTAGAATAAGACTTTTTAGTTTCGACTTTTCCATGTCTTAAAAAATTTGATTCCAATATCCTAAATTTGTTCTTTGTGATTTTCGGAAGATGCGGATATCTTTCGTTGAATGTACGGCAAGTTCTCTCCAAAACTTTGTTACACTCTCCATGAATAAAGAATAAATTTAAAATATCACTATTTGAATAAGTGTTATTAAAGTTCATGATTCTAAACTGCTGAGCGAACTTATTAAATTGACAATTACATTAACGCATTTTACCGGAAGCAGCCATGTTCTTTTCAAAGCCAACTATGATACTTAGAATTATTAGTGTACAATATTAAAAAATCGCAAATTATAGCAAAAGCGTTCATTTTAGGTATAGGGATGCTTAATAGTAATCGTTTCAGAATTAAATTTAGATTCCAAACATATAAAAATATATGGGGTGTTCCATTTGAAATAAGCGACTTTTTTGCTATCAAAGTTCTTTAAATATGACATGTTTTTTGGACACCCTGTATGGTATTTATAAAAACTTTTCACATTAACCTAATCTACCATATCTAGTTAACATGTCAGCAAATTTTCGTAAAGCCAGCTTCAATAATAGCTGAGAATTTTAAATTTTATAGAAATGGTGTTTTAGACAGATTTTTCTTTGAAACGGTTAGGTTTAGGTACAGGAGTACCTAATAAGAATTTAATCAGCTTAATCCCTAAATTCCAAAAATGCAGAAATATACTGGGTGTTCCATTTGAAATAAGGAAGTTGACCTTGACTTCCGGTATAACCGGAAGTGATATGACCTTCAAAATATTTTAAAAAAGTAGAGTCTATCTGTATTAGTTTAACTCCCAAATATGAAAAATTTAGATTAGTTACAAGTACAAAAGTTTCTAATGAAACAGTTACGTGAATCACCCTGTATATATACACCTACCTAAGTAGCCGCATGAAGTGGATTTGCTTTTTACACGTTTTTTGTGGGTCTAATAGATTTTACAGTATATAATTAATAAAATGCACTAAATTCATGGAAATTAAAAATTTGTTGGATACCCGTCCAAATCATCTGCTATGCCTCATCCCAAACGAAGCGATAACCAATATACATAAATCTCTCAACTTGAGGGATGTTCTGGTTTGACCGTGAGAACCATTAGGTAAAAATATTCTCGAGTACACTTAACACACCGTGACTCTGTCGCCACTCACCAGTCCTTATCAGTAATTTGGCCCTTCGCAGAATCACATGTGTTAAGACGTTAATTGCAAAAACCTTTTAAGGTCTGTTTTTTTTCATTCAATCTAAAAATCCTAAGTTCGTGGGAACCTACCAAATCTGTGTTCTGATTGGTCAACTAGAACAAAATGGGCTGAAACCAAATTCTGCTCGTTTTCCCTGCTTCCTTTTTTTGGCAGATTTAGAGTGGAACTCTAGGCATAAACTAAAATCCGACCTTCCTCCAAATTTATACTTGAGATTCTAACGCACCTAATACAGTAATAGTTATCACAGATTTTTAAATATAGACTTATTGACGTTACGGTAGTGTTTTGTCTCGACCATCGTCCTGATTTGACGTGGCGGTACCCACGTACAAAAGAATACCTGGTGTCAGAAGCTTTTCCCTTAAGACTCTAACAAATTGTATGATTCTTATTTTATTATTTTGAATAGCCATTTACCTTGAAATTATTGTTATCATTTTTAATTAGCTTAACATGACACGTTACACATTTTACACCACTTACATCAAATTCAAAAACACAAATTTATTATTGTTTTTGGTACATTAAATGTTCTAAATGTTCACCATTTGAGTCCATGCATGCTGTACTCCGGGTACTCCTTATTGAACTCTTTTGAATAAGGTTTAAAATTTGTTCTTCGGCTTCAGAACCAACTTCTCTCCGTCGACCTCGTGTCCTTAATATAAAGAAACAACACTCCCTGTATCCAGAAGATTTTGGGAAACTCGCACAAATGTTTATCGAGCTGGAAATTTTCTTTTTGAATAAGGATTACCGTAAATGCGCCTAACTTCTTCAGAATTTTGTAACGCCTCTACATAGATCAAAAGCATGTCATGATACTCGCGTACGGAATACACTGTCACTTAGGTACTGTTAATAAGTCGAAATAAAATCACTTAAAGCTCGCCCAAATTAACTTTGCGGATAATCTGTTACGTGTACCGACAGAAGATGCATTCAACGAAACCGAAATCATACTAAAATATTAAAAGTATGGAAGGACATACAGTCCATGACATATTTGAAAAATAAGGGTGGTTTTTGTCTTGTCCCTTCTTGATGGTCACTAATGAGCTGCACATGTCCATGGCGCCAAGCATCTTTGTCCAGGATCATATGTCACATAAAATGGGATAAAGTGCAGATGGTTACATAACTCATGTACTATTGAGGTACTATGTCAATCTGTTTACTGCGCATTCCAATGCCTTATCACTTCACCCGCAACGTGGGTGAGCGACCTTCATAAGGGCCATAAAAAACAACCATAACGAAAATAAATTTCTCTTTCTCGGTAACATTCAGTGCGGCATTGTCACTTACGTTTTTTTTACCGCTTAAGTTATTAATTAAGTTTTCAATTGCTTTTAGCAATGTTATTGTTGAATAATTTTAAGTTTTTTTGTTACACGTCAAATAACCAAAATGTGTAAAATACATTTTTCCACATTTTATTCAAATTTTAAACCTTGTCATAGCTTTTCGGTTACCAACTTTGACATTTTTTTTTTTTTAACTGTTAGGTTTTCGACCCCTCTTGTAAGGAACTTTTTTGTTCAAAATTATGTTCTTAATCACTGGTTAAATTTACGAAAATTATTTCACTAACACCCTGTATATATATATCATTAATAATTTAAATAATATAACCATTTCCAGCGCCTAAAACCAAGGACCGTGAGAGCTTTTTGTTTTGGAATGGGTTGGTCTACTACGTGTTTCTTGCAAATTTTTTTATATATTAATTTTAGTATAACGCAAAATTTGCTATATTAGCCTGTTTTATCTAAGTTTATGTGCGAACTATTTTACCTAAGTTTGTTGCAACAATTTTACCCTTTTATTTTCACAACCCTATTTTTACCCAACAAGCTCTCACAAAGGTACGTACGTTTTGCGATTTTGGTAAAGTTAATAATTAAAAATTTTGTGATACTAATTTGTAGTATATTTCCAGCAGAAAGAGCTCTTTTTAATTCATTCCATTACCAATGAGATTTGTCACCACCCTTCTAATTCATTATATTTCGCACTTTCAAATGTTTGATCTCATAGTTCCTTTGACAATTTTGAAAAAACAATAGCCAAGTTCAAAAATTCTGCTAAGATAAAATTGTAGTTGCTAATTTACATGTAGATAAAATCAGTGCCACTCGATAACAAAGCAATAAATGAGAGAGAAATTGTACAGAGGATAAAAGAACTATTAGAGGAGGAAGCTTCTATTAAGAAAGAAGATATACAAAAAATATACGAAAAAGCTAAAGAGCTTTCAGGAAGAACAACAAATAAAATTGGTGTTGCTCTTCACTCAAAATTAAAAGGAGATTTAAAAAACGAAGTAACTCCATTTTTTAAATTAGCAGCCCGGAAGTACAGAAATTATGCAAAATCTATTCTTCAACAAAATCCAAAAGAAGCTTTAGTGTATGCAAAGAAAGCTGTAGAACTTACTAAAGGTGCAAAGAACCATAATAAACATAGACATAAATACATTCTTTATCAAGCATTAGAAAAAAATAAAAAACCGAAAAAAGCAGAAAAAGCTCTAAAAGACTACTATGAGTACTGTTGCAAAAAATTCAAAGAGCCTAATAAACCTGACGTACTTTCTGACCTACTTAACTATACAGGTTGATTCTAGATAAGTGGGACAAGCAAATATCTTGAAATCGGGAAGATCTACAAAAAAAATGTTCAAACAAAGTTTTCTTCATTTTCGGGGCCTCAAATTTTTATAACGTAAATTTTTTTTTTCAATTTCACCTTCACCTGTCTTTTGGGGTCAACTTCATTTTTTCAAATGTAACACCCAATTTTTTTTGAGATTCGAATTCTTTGTTGGCAGTAAAAATGTTTTTACTTGAAAGATTTTTTGCTAAAAGTAATGAAATTCATAATAATAACAGACACAAAATAAAAGACATTTCATTAAACTTTATTAATTTATTTTAACACTTTTATTAATTTTGTAGTAAATTTTAATTTATTATAAAAAAAATCAGTCCAACAGATGTTCGAAATGGTTCCTCTGCTGTTCAAGGCACTTAACAATTCTGTTTAGAAATGATTGTTTGGTATTTTCCAGCATTTCAGTTGTAATGTTTCGATAAGCGTTTTTGATCCAAAGTTTCATATCTTCGGAAGTATTTGGTACTCGATTATAAACTACTTGTTTTAAATAACCCCACAAAAAAAAATCTGGTGAAGTCAAATCTGGTGATCGGGCTGGCCAGTTAACTTTACTACCACGCTCAATCCATTTTTATGGGAAATATTCATTTAAAACTTCTCTAACATTTCTACCATAATAAGCGGCACCCCCCCTGAAGTAATGCCTAGCGGCGGTTCCGGGGGGGACCAGGGTGAAGAGGGGAGGTTTTTAGTGGGTAGGCGCCCTCCCTTCAGGGGGGTGAATCCCACATAATCTGGTCGCCAGACCACCAGGCCGGGTATCTATGAAGGTTTTCCTTCCTTATATATATATAAAAAAAAAGAAGCATAATGAGCAGGGCAACCGTCATGTTGAAACCACATTGTCAACCTTTGCTCTAAATTAACTTCTTCGAGGAGTGGCAAATTTTCTAACAAAAAATGACGATATTTCTCTGCATTGAGGTTTCCATAAAAAAAATATGGCCCAATCAGATATGTACCTAAAATACCACACCAAACATTCAAAGTCCATGGTCGCTGTCTTTCCACTTCACGCAACCCACGCGGATTCTCAACCGACCAATAATGCATGTTGTCGCGATTCACTTCACCGTGGTTTGTGAAGCTGGATTCATCAGAAAATAGTACATTTGAAAAAAAATTTGCATTTTCATGGAGTCTTCTTTGTACTCAAGTATAAAAAGTCACTTGATTTCGGAAATCATCACCCTGTAATTCTTGATGCGGACTTACGTGGTATGGATGAAATTTATGTGCGTGTAAAATACGCCAAACAGTACTCTGCGAAAGACTTGCATCTCGAGAAATTTGACGAGTGCTAATGTGAGAATTTGCGGTTACTGCACCTAAGACGCCAATTTGATAATTCTCATTCAGATGAAGTGGTTGAACGTTTTCACGTTTTTTTCTCTCCAAATTGCCTGTTTCTAAGAACCGGTTCACAACACGATAAAAAGTGTTACGCCCTGGAACATTTTTGTCCAGAAAACGATTGACATAAAGTTCTAAAGTTCTCTTGCTTGGTCAACATTTCTTCTCGATTCACCACAAATTAAAATTATTTAGATTTTTTTGTCTTTACTAAACTGCACTGCTATTTCAAAAACTTTAAATTTCAATGATTCACAAAACGAATAAAACTACTTTCGTGAACCTTTGACTCTTAAATCGAACTATCCACCTAAAGAAATCTGCTTGACTTTTTATCTTAAAACTAAACATAAACATAAAAATAACAAAAAAATAAAGGTGTATGTCTCAATCTAGACTATACCAGAACATAAATAGAAATTAATTTTAAAAATTGCTGGCGCTCACTACGTATACCCACTTAAAGGGTATGGATTACGAGACGAAATCTATGCCTATTCATAAACAAATCAATCATAAGATTCATTGATGGATTTATGGAGTACACAAGTCTTAACACAATCAATGAAGAACCGTAGTAAACTATTTTCAATGAAATTTAACTGTTTTAACAAACATTTTATAAAATTGGACTTGTAGCGTTTGCAGAATATGAGTTTGGAATTATTATGAATTTCATTACTTTTAGTAAAAAATGTTTCAAGTAAAAACATTTTTACTTCCTGTTTTTTCGTGATTCGTGGTACCAAGATGTTGATTAGACGTGGCCTAATTCTTGATACGTCTAGTTAGCAATGGACTGAATGCTTGCAAAGGACCATCCTGAGTTCGCGGTCTCAGAGACACCGTATGCGTGCAAATGAAGAAAACAAAAACCCCTTTTTAACGGTAACTAAGGTTTATTGTTCACCAACAATTTCGAGTAATTTAGCAAAGAAATAACAACTTTTCGTGACAAGTTAACTAGTGTACTAATTAACCGTGTATAGGAACCGTGAGTAAAGTAATCACGTACGAGTAACGTACAAAGTACGGAGTTAAGAGTCGACGGGGACGCACAAGAAGAGAGAGATTTTTCTTCTTGCAAAATCTTAAATACTAAAGTTAATGGTAAGCGTACATAGGCGTACCAGAAACCAGGAGGTCATCATCGGTACTTCTTCTAGATCTGTCCTTGTAACTTGCCTAACTTTAACAATATAATTGGGTTTTATTGGAGGGCGGTTAAGACCAGAATCGAGAACGTGTCTAAATTCTAATACGCACAAAAGGTCGGCGAGTGTTTTATTACATAGCTAGTCTAAAATTAAACGAAATGCGGACCAACATCTGGTCATACGGGCAAGGTGGCGAGAAAAACTTGTAATGTTCATAGGCGTAGCACACGGGTTCCTTACATACTAGTCATAGATTTAATACTAGGCTTATGAAGAATACAACTTATCGAACTAATAGATTAAATTAATTATCGGATATTCTGTCCTCTACACAAGCCCTAACACTTCCAACAAAGAATTCGAATCTAAAAAAAAAATTGTGTGTTACATTTGAAAAAATGAAGTTGACCCCAAAAGACAGGTGAAGGTAACCTTGAAAAAAAAATTGACATAATAAAAAGTTGAGGCCCTGAAAATAAAGAAGACTTTGTTTGAAAATTTTTTTTGTAGATCTTCCCGATTTCAAGATATTTGCTTGTCCCACTTATCTAGAATCACCCTGTATAAGTGGGGATAGAGAAATATGAAGAACGCAAGGGATATTTTGAAGAAATAAAAAAAAACATAGAAAATAAATCATTAATAAATTTATTTATGATAAAAATCTATAGGAACTTGGATGAAAATAAGGAAGCATGGAGCTTGTACCGCTCTTTTAATCAAAAGTCATGCCTTTATAAATACGCCATTGAAGAAGCTAAACTAATAATTGAAGGTATAGAACAAGATCTAATTTCACAAGGTCTGTCCTCACTTACTATTAGAAGCAATAACCAGGGAACAGTTGTTAAGAGTAGTGAAGAACAATCTACTAGTTCTATGGTTCCACAAGATAAATTTTTATGTAATTTTAGTAAAAGTTGGAAAAAAGAATCTAAATGGTTTCATTCAGTAGATTGGGTAACTATTATCGATAAATATAAGAAACGTATTCAACAAATTGAATTAATAATAAAAGTAAAAGGAGAAGAAATCCAAGTTTATAATACAATTCTGACAAACAAAACTATAAAGATGACGATTCAATAAATGATAAACTAAAAGAGTTAAAAAAATAATTAAAACAACTGCGAAATTCCAAAAAAAAAATTTGAGGAAAATATATCAAGTAAATACTTACTAGAAATACGCAAAGTTCTTGTGCAAGATTTTAAAGAAGAATTTGAGAAAAATGTACTAAGTGAATACTTACCAGAAAAACGTGAAGTTCTTAAGAGATATGAGGCGGAATTAAGATTTTTTGACCCAAGACGTAGTAAAAAAGCTCAGAAGTAGTAAATTTGGTAAAAAAAATAATTGATCATCGATATCGATTATTATTAGATGATAAAGATAATGAATACATTAACTTAGAATCAAAAAGTGCGCGCTTGGTTAAAACTGCTGAAAGATTATTCCAGAAAAGGGTAATTGATCTATCTAACAGTGACAAGCCTAAATTAGGCATTCCATCATGTAGTACAAGTAGTTATGGAGAAAGTTTCACAAGTTTTGGTTCTCTTGAGAAATATGAGGTAGGTGGAAAAAAACTACATTTAAACACCGAACAGAACCTTTTCCTCCTTCTCCTTCTTCTCCTGGTATTTCACCTAGTCCTAGAAGATTAGGGGCTGGTTGTCTTGAAGACATTACAAGCTATAGCACAGCTTATGATTTCTTTGAAAAACTAACTAATCAAGAAAAAGAGAAAGAAAAAAACTTGCTGATCTTATAATTAATTATGCAAGAATCCATGAATCTATCGCACTTGATGAATTATGTAAAATTTATAAAGATGCTAAGGAAGGAGATGTTAATTGTCTTAATAGGTGATGTTTTTGATTGTGAAGAAGGAACAAGCAGAATGGCACTCTGCGATTTATCTGAATTGTAAGGAATTACACCTAGGTATGTCTGTAGCACAAGCAAGGTGCTTAATTATGATTAGAGAAGGGTTTCTTAGTTTTGAAGAGACTTTCAAAAATAATGTGCCATTCAGTGTTTATTCTCATATAGGTATTCTTAATAATATAGAAAAAGTCGAAGAAAGCTGTAAAAAGATTGAAGACTTATACAAAGTTTATCTTCAAAGCAAAAAGCATGTGGAAGATTATATGAAGTTTTCTAAAAAGTGTATTACAGAGAAAATTAATGATCTTGCATGTGTATTAACAAGAGAACAAGCACATCAAGAGCTAAAAAAGGTATATGGAGGAGGTAGCAATACTGATGAAGAATATTCTATTGATTTATCTGTTAGCCCTTGTAGTTCAGTAGGTTTTCTTGAGTTAGCAAAAGTAGAAGGAAAAGAGATATCGCCTTAATGATCTTACCCAGAAAAATTGAAGTGGAGGTTTGAAATGCTTTTTATGAAAAGGATAAAACGGGGAGTGTTAAGTAAACCATACACGACAAGTTAAGGTGGAGTTGCTTAAAATGTTAGGTAGTACCTCTAATTATTTAGAGGTTCTTCTAAAAAAATTATTTTCTTGACGTTTATAGATTTTGGAGCAATAATTTTTTATGTTGGATTCAAAGAGGGCTGGATAAGAGGCTGTTCTATATCTTTCACTTTCTCGAGCTTCGTATTCAGCTTTAAAACGTAGTACAACGCAAAGCTCATATTCAGTTGAAGAAGGGCTATCAGGGGCATTTGGCTCTACAGTAGTTTTTATTGAGGAGTTTTGGACTTCTTCTCTGTTTTCAGCTACAAATTGAGATATATTAAGATCTTCACCATTTCTGTTGGCATATTTGCATGACTTGGTGTTCGTTTCTGTCTCTGTAGCTTCTGTATGTAGAATATCTTCCTGCTCTTTTACTTCAAGACTTTCTTTACATTCCTCTATAGCTTCTTCAATATCCACTAGTGTATAAGAATCTTTTAGTTCCTTTATAGCAGTTTCTTTTTAGTAGGAAGTAGGGTTTTCTCATCTATAGCCGATTTGTCTTTAAGAATACCTTCCGGAATATTTTCTTCTCTGGCTACCTTTAAAATTTCATCTACAACTTCACTATATCAACATAATTTGGGATAATCAAGTGAAGTGTAAGTTTCTACTTGGTCATCTGGGTATTTTATAGTTATTGTCACATTAAGAACATCTCTCAGAATATCTTTTTCTTGGGCTTCTTGCAAAATATCCTTTACAGCTTGATTATTCTTGTGAAATATAGCATAAGTAAGTAGCGTAAAAGTTGTTCCTTTATTTTGGCAAATCATTTTCGTAGTAATAACCTTGCGTGTGTCGTAACCATACCTTTTAAATTTTTCAGCAATACCTTTTCCATTTATTACTTTTAATCCTAATTTATAAATTTTGTTTTTGTCTTTTTTGTTTAATGTTAAATCATCTATGTTAAATGCTAATTCATAAATTATTTCTTCTTTCAATGTATTTTTTAAACTAAATATTACATTTCCTCTCTTCTTTTTTTAGGTATAGTATTGTTGCTTTTATAAATTAGTTGTATTAATGGTGTATTAATTGTGCAACCAAGACGCTATCCATAAAATTTCTTCAGTTGCTCACTCCACAGCATTGACATTTCCCTTAAATCAGCTAGCCTTAAATTACTTGGCTTCCTCCCATTTATTATGTCTTCATTAGCTTACTTCTACCACATTTACATATGAACCAATTTGGTTAGCTTCGTTGCAAAATTTCACACCTTTATTTTCATGACCCTATTTTTACGCGGCTTGTTCTCACAAATATACGTACTATTTTTATGTTTTTGAAGAAAATAAATGATTAAATTTTTTGTGATGCTAAATGAGATAAACTTTTGAAAATATTCAACCAACAAAAAAAACTTGTATTTACTACTTCCTATCTAGTGCTCTGCCTTGCATATTTGAAAAAACTACTCAAAAAACTTATACACCAGCCCCACTACCTCTCCCAACTTCTGCACTTGCACCATGACTTACATCTATATCACTCAGTGAAGTACCCTGATTTGAGAAATTTCTTACTCCTGCTTTAATTATCTCAGCACTTACTTTTCCTTCTTTTATTATTTGCTCTCTATTGATTTTTATTTCCTCTATTATTACATCGATTACCTGTTCTGGAGATCCTCTTGCACAACTTACAGCCTCTTCCACAATCTTGTCTTCACTTTCTTTATTCACTGCATCCTGTAGCTCTACATCAAGTTTTGTTAATTTTCTAGCACAAGCCCTAATTGCTATACCCTCTAAGTTCTTTTGCTCCAATGCTTGCTCCAACTGTTTTACCTAATTTTGTTGCAAAGATTTCAAAATTCTATTTTCACAACCCTATTTTTACGCTGCTTGTGTTCACAAATATACAACCTTTTTTAAAGGAGTAAATACTGTTAGGTCCAAATTTTGGCGCGTGTACGTGGTTGGGTCAATTCACCCCTTTCGATACGATAACCGTAAACTACGTAGATCGTGGACTGGATTGATCGATTATGAAGGACCACCCTGAGTTCGCAGTCTCAGAGACACTGTTTTCGCGTATAAAAGAAACTAAACCTTAACTTAACAAAGGTTTATTGGTAACATTAACAACTATACAATATCGAGAAATGCGTTATTTAAAGAATGTTGACGAGAGTTTTAACGCGTATGAGTTCGTGATGAAGTGGCGAGAAAAGAGAGCTTCTTCAGTTTCGCACCCTCCTTAAGTACTGATACGGAGGTGTAACGCCCATAAACGTACCCCCGATAGGCCCCATTAGCGGCTTCTAGGCTACCTTGTTACGTTAAAGCGTAGCACTTAGAGGCACGATCGCTGGGCTTTTATTGGAGCCCAGCCATTGTATTCGTTTGGCGGTACCTTTAATTTAAATTCGCAATGTTAGTCCGACAAAGAATAGTGCTGGAAATCCCAATCATAAAATAACTTCCCTCAGCCGAAGATGGGTGTTAAGCGCTGGGAATTCCAACAGTATTACCCAATGGCTGGAGTTGTCCATGGGCGTAACATCAGTTTGTTAAACTAACTTTTAATCCGTGATAAAACAATACGTCGCAAGTCCTAACAAATACCTCAATTCTTTATAACACTAACTAGCATGGTACTTTCACTAAAATATTTTGTGAAAAAGTTAGTTGACTTATAAATAACTCTCTACTAATATTAGCATATGTCTGCGTATTATGCTGAAGTGGCTCCGCAGGCTTTCTGTAAAAACTTCAGCAGCCATCTACCTACCTTTTATCATGGTCGTGATATTAGACATCGGTAGCATTTCTTAATTTCGTTAAATAGAGCAAAATTAACCTGCAGTTATAAGGAATTTTTGATCATCTACACACATGAGCATCTCTCACTATAAAAAATTAACAAAATCTTAATTATATAAGCAATAAAAAGATTATGGTTATTGACTTAATGTTATATATCGCATACAATATATCATATACAGGGTGACCCAACTTTAAACGGCATAATTGAAAATTTTGATTCTTCTGATAAAATTAAGCATATTTTGTTCTATGAACTTTTTTTCGGTTTTTCTTTCTTTTCAAGATATTAACAATGAAAGATTTTTAACTCTTTACATGTTTTCAAACCCTTACACTAAAATTTCTCAAGAACCAAACCTAGTAGGGAAGTCCTGATTGCACGTTCTGAAAGACGCTTAAATTCCTTTTTTCAGCATGTTAAACATAGTATTTAACACTACTGCTATCCATTTTTAGACGCATTTAAACAAGGATATAATAATTTTTTCAATTATTCACTTTTATTTCAAAACGCTGTAGATAAGCGTCAGAAAATTTTAGAGTTTGTCCTTTTCTGGAAATCCTGTTTATCATGAGTATCTTCGATTGGTTTCCAAAAAATCATTTGAAACAATTTGTTATTAAATTAAATTATTAAATTAATCCCCAGGAAACACTTTAAAATGGCCTCCATTTTGTGCTAGGTAACTTCAACAACCTCGAAGTACAGAACGTGTTGCATTTTCCATCGCACCTTGTCTTATTAGTTGAGAAGAAGCCCAGATTGATGCAATTAGTTCTTCTCTTGATTCAGGAGGACCTCTGTAAACCATCTCCTTTAAAGTTCCCCACAAAAAAAGTCAAATGGTGTGAGATCTAACGACCTAGGAGGTCAAGGTACTGGTCAATTTTTTCCAATGCAGTGCGAAGAATAGTTGATATTCAACCAGTTTTGGACAAGTCGGTTGTGATGAACAGGACACCCATCCAATGAGCGTTTCCTTGGGATGAATTTAATAATTTATTTTAATAAAGAATTTAATAACAAATTGTTTCAAATGATTTTCTGGCAACCAATGGAAGATACTCATGATAAACATGTTTTCCAGAAAAGGACAGACTCAAAGTTTTTCCGACGCTTATCTACAGCATTTTGAAATAAAAGTGAATAATTGAAAAAATTATTATATCCTTGTTTAAATGCGTCTAAAAATGAATAGCAGTAATGCTAAGTGCTGTATTTAACATGCTGAAAGAAGGAATTTAAGTGTCTTCCAGAACGTGCAATCAGAACTTCCCTACTAGGTTTGGTTCTTGAGACATTATAGTATAAGGGTTTGAAAACATGTAAAGAGTTAAAAATCTGTGAATGTCAATATCTTGAAAAGGAAGAAGAATCGAAAAAAAGTTTATAGAACAAAATATGCATAATTTTATCAGAAGAATCGAAATTTTCAGTTATGCCGTTTAAAGTTGGGTCACCCTGTATCTTAGCTTAAGGGATAAGTATGGGTGAATCTACTGAGATGATAAAATCTATCATCAATCAACTAAAGCTAAAATCCAAACCAGAATTATATGATATTGAATATGAATTCATTATAGAACATCTATCATCTAAAGAACATTTATTAAATGAACTGATGAATGATATGTGGTACACAGGGGACTTACCATCAGTTAGAAATTATAATGAACCACGATCTTTAATAGATAGCAAACTTGGGATAAGCAAATAAGTGTGTGTTTGGTTTGCTCTGGACCATGATCTTACGCCAAGTCAAAAAAAATTAAACAAAAAGTTACTTAGTGCTTTAAAATGTTTAACTTCTAACTGTGATTCATTTTATAATACTGAACCTCTTGAAGAATTTTTACATGATAATAAAAACAATAAAGATTTTAAAATAATTCTTAACCGCAAAAGAGGAGAATCTCAATCAACAGTATTGCATGCAATTTCAAGAGTAAAGATTGGTGGATTTCGTCGCTCAAGAAATCAAGCTATAGATTTACCTTAGAAGCAGGTGCGGATCCTAACATACAAGATAATAAAGGAAAAACACCATTATATCTTGTTGCTGCCACAAGTCATTACAATAATGCAAACTCTCTTTTCTTGAAAGGAACTAACCCTAATATAACAAGTAGAAAAGGCAAAACTCCGCAACGAATAGCAACTAATAACCTCTACTATGATATTCAAGAATTATTTTTAACTGATAAATAGAAAGAGTTGAACAAGGAATTGTATGACTTACTTGTACTTGATTTAGACTGCACTAAAAATTTAAAGGAGTTTTTAAATAAGCATAAAAGATATTCAGGCTGAAAAGCGGTGCTAAATGTTCGGCACGGAATGGGTGAGTCAAAGATGTTTTCATATGTTGAACGTTGGGTTTGGGGGGAATTGGGATAATGAAGATTTTGTTCAAGAACTGAAAAAGATGTTTCTAGAAGCAGGAGCAGGACTATGATATAAATATTAATCACCCTAAGCAAAAGAAAGGACAAACCAGTACCTTACTTGTTAATTTGACTTCAAACCAAAAGGAAAAATTAAATAAGTTTTCTGGTAAGGTATTTCAGGCTAAAAACATGGCTGAACTTGAAAAGATTATAAATGATGCTATAAAGTCTGATGTACGTTTAAATTATTCTTCTTCACAAGATTTTTTTTCAGGTAATGAATATACTTTTACCGATTATGTGATGAAAAAAATCAGTGAGTTGGAAAAAATCCTAAAGTCACTAGTAGTATAATATGTCAATTAGTATCAAAAGGGGCAGTGTTTGGTAATACAGTTGATACTAATGTGATTGATACGCTGATATCAGAATTTAAAGAGCATAAAACTAACACGAAAAAAGCTTAGAGAGATTATATTAGCAATGCTCATATGTTTATTGAAGTTGCAAAAAGTGCAACCAGTAGCGAACTGAAAGATCTAAGAGTAGACAACTTCGTTTTTTACTTAGAATATTCTAAAGATCGTACAATAGACATTACAAAGATAACAGATGGAGCAAGGGATTTAGAACAAACGTATGGAGATATAAAATATGGAAGAAATATAATAAAGATCGGTAACAGTGAAGTAGAAATTAAAACCGAAGATGAAATAAGGAATTACACAGATCCTACAGAAGGCAGCGATGTAGTATTAACTTTCTATACTAGTTTGGGAGAATTAAAAGTTAGATTATGTTTTGATGAGAAAAACAAAAATTTGATAAGAGTAGAAGTGAATGATGAGGATCAACCTCTACTGGATAAAATAGAGTATTATAATCAAGAAATAGAAAATTATGAAGAAATAGGGCAAAACTGCTTATTGGGAGGTTTACCGGTTATTGATGCTATAAACCAAGGTTTTTTTGTTAGATCTGGTGGATTAATGCGTCCTGAAGTAATAAGTAGTTCTGGCAAAAAATGGGTAGAACGTGAAAATTTAAGAAGGATTTCTGATTCTAGAGAAGAAATTTCTAGGTAGATTAATTTGCCATAAAAGTTAAAAATTATTATTTAAGTATAAACCACTGTAGTTAATGATTTATAAACTATTATAAAGAAATTGTCTAAAGTCTTTTAAAAATACTATTTTATGTTGTTTTTAAGGAAAAATGAGATGTCATTGTACAGCAGAACACCAGCTGGCCACAAGGTGTATTTTCAGGATATGAAATATACTGTGTGACAAAGAAAGGTAAACACCCATTAAAGATAATTTTATTTTGATAATTTTTTTTGTACGTGTTCAGTACCACATACTTATTCAATGATTACATTTTCAGCAAGATCAGAGGAAGAACTTAATTTTTTTTTCAATAGTGTGTTGAGCATCCACGGTTCTTTATACACTCATTGATACGCTTGGGCTCGGATCTAATAAGATTCTCAATGTCTTCTTGAGGTATCTATTAGATTTATGTATCCCGCCAGTCTAGATCCAAAAGGAATAAATAATATTAGGTATCAATTAAAAGCAAACGTCTAGACCCATTAAGAATATTGATGACTAGATAAAATAAATAAAATGTGAAATAGGACGTACATGCCCCATACAGAAGAGGTGTGTAAGTTAGTTAGTCTAAAAAGGGACGCTGCCCTTGCTTCTCATACATATTATATATGAAAATAAAACGCTCTAGCTTACATTGATATCTAGTGCTGTGTTTCATTGACACCCATTTTCCTATGAAAATCAAATAGTATCTCATTCCAGGCAATCTGAACTTCATGAGTAAGGCTGCTAAAGTCTGTGGAGGGTGCTGTAAATTCAACAGTCTGCGGCCAATCATGTCCCAGACATATTCAATAGGAGACAGATCCGGCGATCGAGGTGGCCAGGGTAAACGGTTGATTTGATATTGATCCATGAACGTTATTGTTTGCCTAGCAACATGGGGTCTAGCATTGTCTTGCTGGAAAATAGCGTTCGGAATAGTTCGAAAATATGGAAACACATATGGCTCCAACACTTCTTGGATATAGCGTTGGGCAGTCATGTTGCCTCTAATGAAAACTAGGGGTGACCTGCTACCATATGCGATAGCGCCCCATACCATAACGCCTACAGTACGGTGGACATGACGCTCTCTGTCAAATTGTGGATCTCGCCTTTCACCCCGTCGCCTTCTTACCCTTGCCCGACCGTCGTTCATCCCCAGACAGAAGCGGGATTCATCACTAAAGCTCACCTGAGTCCATTCTTGGTCCCACTGAATCCTCTCTCTACACCATTGTAAGCGGTTAGATCGATGATCGCGAGTGAAAGGCAGCACCCAATGCGGACGATAGGACAAAAGGCCAAAACTTCGTATTCGGCGATATACTGTACGCATACCAACCCTATTCCCATGTTCTTCAAACCACTGATTTGCAATAGCTCGACTGCTGCTAAATCGGTCTCTAAGAGCCTAAAGTCGCAATCGACGATCTTCGCGCTCTGTGGTTCCTCTGAGTCGCCCAGTGCCTCTGGCTCTGTGCCCACGGCCTTCCTGCGTCCACGCCTGGTAACACTGCTCTATGGTTCCTAAGAATCTCTTAGTTCTTCTAGACACTTCTCTGACCGACAGACCTGCTTCGCGCAACCCAACAATCCACCCCCTCTTAAAGTCACTAAGCTGACGGATCTGTTCAATTCTACGCACTCTAGGCATGATGAGTAAAAATTATGACCGATTGCAACACACTTCACAAAAGTTGCGATGCAAATGTGAACAAAAATGTTTAAACAAAATTTTATTTTTTTAAGGAACGACCAATAGAAACTAAAAAAAAAATTAACAGATAAACTTGAAATTTTGATCATTTCTTTCTTTTTTTAAGATAAGTCAAAATGCAAAAAATTATCAAAATAAAATGGTTTTTAATGGGTGTTTACCTTTCTTTGTCACATAGTATACTATAGCACTTCTCGCAATAGTCAGAATAGGATAAGATATGTGCTTATGGCTATGGTAGGGCAGTAGCATATTATGATCTGTCCGGATTATTGTGAAAAGAGCTATAATACTATATCAAAAAACGATTGGCTGAACTGCCCTTTTGCAGAATTTTTCTCCAAACCTACTATTAAAATATGCAGCTAAAATTGGAGGTGTTTTTTTATCGCTTTTGCACCAGATATGCTAAAATCTTCATCATCTATACTGATATTTTCGCATAATTCAGTGTCAGCTTTTATAACATTGATTTGCTTTTTTACATCAATCTTGACTTCCTCAACATTATTTGGCATCGTCCTTTGTAGCAGCTCTTTTTGCAATAATTGGATTACCTTTTTTAACTTTCTGGCACATACTTTTTTCGATGTTTAATCGCCTCTTGTTAAACAATGCGATCAAGACCATAAAATTTCTCCAATTGCTCACTCCACAGCATCGGTATTTCTTTCAAATCAACCAACTTCAAACCCCTTGGCTGTCTCCCATTTACTGTCTTCTTTAATTTTTGGCGCTAAATAATTTAACCTTAAAATTTGTTGTATTCTTCTCATGCTCATCTTAATTTTAGCACTCATCTTTTTCACACTAGCGTACTTTTCATCTTTTAGCTGATGTTTCCAAAGATGTGCCCTTACCACTGCTTTCAGTAGTGTATTATTCGTTTTCCCTTCTGGCTCTATTACCACACATTTGTTTGCTTTCTTTTTTAACCACATTGGTGTAAATTCCACCGTATCCTCTGAACTCACCTCTATTCCATCTTATTTTACCATTACTCTCTTTATTAACTTTTTCACTGCTCCTTTCTGCTTTCTAAAACTCGATTTTTCTTCGGTCTTTTCTTTCCAATTTTCATATAGCCGCTCCGCTTTCTTCATCACCTCTTTTTCCACTTCTCCTGCTACTACTGTTCGCTTTACTGATTCACAACCTTTTCCCCTTAAGTGATTATTGCATACATAATATAGGTACCTTTTATTATCTTTTTTTGAGTACGTCAGAGTCATATTTACATCACAGCTCTTGCACTTAATTATTCCCCTAAGCAACGCTTCCTTATATTTTGCTTTCCTATATGGCTTATCCCTTATCAATTCCTGCGCTTTTTGCCATTTTTCTTTTTCTACTATCGCTTCGTGCTTTCCTTCATACTGTTTTTCATAATGCCGTATTTTTCCCATATACAGGGTATTAGTGAAATAACCTTCGTAAATTTAACCTGTGATTAAGAACATCATTTTGAACAAAAAAGTTCCTTACAACAGGGGTCGTAAATACAATCATTTCCCCGGAAAATCAAAAAAACATTTTGTGAGAATTGGCAACGCCGCCTCGTATTTATTTCATTTTCACACTTACCTAAGTAGTCGCATGAAGTGGGCTTGCTTTTTTACACTTTTTTTTAGGTTTGGTAGATTTTACAGTACATTGTAATTAACAAAATGCATTAAATTTATGAAATTTAAAAATTATGTGATTCTTATTTTATTATTTTGAAAAGCTACTTACCTTTAAATCATTTCTTATTTATTATTATTATTATCATCTCTTATTGGCATAACATGTTACGTTACACATTTTACACCACTAATATCTCAATCAAAATACAAATTTATAATTGTTTTTACTACATCAAATGTTCGAAATGTCCACTATTTGAGTCCATGCATCCACGACAGCGTTTTAACCAATTTTCCCGTACACGATGAAAAATTCCTGGTGTATTCCTAATATGATCGGCAGCAGCAAAAATACGTTGTCGTAACTGGTTTTCGTCCATTATTTCTACGGCGTAGACCAAATTTTTCATGAAACCCCAGAAGAAAAAATTTAAAGGATTAAGATCCGGAGATCTGGTAGGCCAATGATTAGGGTCATTTCTTCCTATCCATCTGTTTTCAAATTTATTATGTAAATGTTCCACAATTGGACGGCTTATGTGTGCAGGAGCTCCATCATGCAAATACCACTTCATGGCACGCAATTGAAGAAGCACATTTTCTAACAAATTTGGTAAATCATTTGTTAAAAATTCTAAATAGAGGGGTCCATTTAACCTTGAAGGTAATACAAAAGGCCCAATAAGCTGATCTCCCACTATTCCAGCCCACAAATTTATTGAAAATTCATGTTGGATTTTTTTTGGAGAAATGGCGTGAGGATTTTTATCTGCCCAGTTATGACAATAGTGAAAATTCCAAATTCCATTCCTTGTGAAAAAAGCTTCGTCCGTTGATAAAATGGTAGACAAGAAATTTGGATTCCTTTGTTGTTCAATGAACCATTCACAAAATTGTTGCCTCGATGAAAAATCAGTGGGTAAAAGTCCTTGAACTCTCTGTACGTGGAATGGATAGAGCAATTGCTCCTTTAGCGTTCTATGAACAGTCCAATTAGAAACACCTACATAGCGAGCAATACTCCGGGTACTCCTTGTTGAATCCTCTTCCACAAAGTTTATAATTTGTTCTTCGGCTTCAGAACCAACTTCTTACTGTCGGCCTCGTCCTTTATACGTAGGAATAACGCTACCTGTATCCAGAAGCCTTTGGGAAATTTGCACAAATGTTTGTCTAGCTGGAAGTTTTCTTTCTAGATAACGATCACCGTAAATGCGCCTAGCTTCTTCAGAATTTTGTAACGCCTCTCCATCGACCAAAAGCACATCATGATACTCGCGTACAGAATACATTGTCACGTAGGTACTGTTAATAAGTAAGAATAAAATCACTTAAAACTCGTCTAAATTAACTTTCTGGATGATCTGTTACGTGTACCGACAGAAGATGCATTCGGCGAGACTGAAATCACACTAAAATATTAAAAGTATGGAAGAACAATATAAAAAATTTGAAAAATAAGAGTAATTTTTGTCTTGTCCTTTCTCGATGGTCCCTAATAAGCTCCACACGTTCATGGCGCAAAGCGTCTTTGCCCATTTCTTGCCATAAAAAACAATCATACACCAACAACTTCTCTTCTTCGGTCACGTTCAGTGCGGCGTTGCCACTTACTTTTTTTTCCGCTTAAGTTATTAATTAAGTTTTCAATTGCTTTTAGCAATGTTATTGTTGAATAATTTTAAGTTTTTTGTTATATGTCAAACAACATGTGTCAAGTACATTTTTCCACATTTTATTTAAAGGCCGTGTAAGGTTAAGGGGTCAATTCGGCCCCCACAGGCGATCGATCTGAAATTTTTACCAACTGTCCCTATCACTCAAAGGACTTGCTACATAAAATTTCAACTTCCTAAGTCTCACCATTCAAGGGTAGGACGGGGTTGAGGGTGAAAACTTTAAAACGCCATATCTCGGGAACTATTCATCGTACAGCGTGGGGCAAAATGGTGCGTCCTTCAGTAACCATCTTCTTATTTTCATATACTTGGAGATTTATCGGTTGATGCCAAAGGGCCGAAATCTCAAAAAAAAAAACTTAGGTGATTTTAGAGGAGTTCGCACTTTGGTACACTAACCATTTTTGCACACTGTGTAGAGCGCCTCTTGAAGTATCTACTCACGTTGAATCAGATTTGTATCAAATTCAGTATTTGGGATCTAACAATTCAAAGTATAGGTATACAGGGTTATTCACCCAACCCGTTCATTAGAACTTTACTAGGATCTAAAAGTGATATGAATTTGAAAATTTGGAGTTAAGTTAAGTTCGACATATACTATTTTTTAAAAATATTTTCAACTTGCTGTCACTTCCGGTTTAACCGGAAATAGCTGTAACTTGCTTATTTCAAATGGAACCCTCAGTATATTATTTTATTTTTAGATTCTACATAATATTTTAGGTACATTTTCTGTATAATATTCTATACTTAGTTCTTACCGTTTTTGAGATATTTGACCTTGAATTAAAAACATGCCTCTGTAATGACCAATTTTAAAATTGCATATCTCTGTAGTTATTAAAGACATAATATCCATATTTTTCAGAATGTCAATACATAGTCTTAGGTTCATTCTTTCACTATTTACATGGCTTAGTATTATACAGGGTGTCCAAAATTCAGCTCCTGACATTTACATTTTTGAAGTTGCAAAAGTCGGTTTTTTTAAACGGGACACCCTATAACTTTAAGCAGTATCAAGTAGAAAATGTAATTCTCTATCGAACTGTATTAGGGTTACCTATACCTATTCCAAACCATTTTCGAGATAATTAAGTTTATGTGGAACTAATAGTACATATTCATTCTGGTACATTTTTATTCTTCGCGTAGTTGGCCATGGAAAAGAAATAATGACAGATATTACTTGCGTTGTACGTTTTTGTTTTTCGGTGGCTGTTAGTAGCAAAACTAAAGTGAAAATTTGAATCAAAATGGAAGAATACACAAACGCTGATGTTCTCAATTTTGATGGAAGAATACACAAACCATATTTCAATCAAGCATTAGAAGATGGAGAGCGAAGCATGCAAAGCGATTAGATTTTTGTTTGTGGGTGGGGGACAAAATTTTAAATGAAAATAACCAGTTTCATAAACTTATTTTATTTTCCGACGAATCAATTTTTTTGACAAATGGTATGGTGCCTTCACAACATGTAAGATACTGGGGCACAGAAAATCCAGAATTCAAAATTCCTTCATGTCGCCAATATTTCAAAATAGTTAACGTCTGGTGTGGCATTTTATATTATGAGATAATAGGACCATTTTTTTTAAGTTACATGCAATAGGAATTCATACTTGGAAATGTTGAAAACTTTTTGTTTGGACAAGTTCAATGAGCTGCCATTACAGTACCGAGGATAAATGTACTTTCAACAAGATGGGTGTCCGGCACATTGTGTACACGAAGTTACAGAGTGGCTTAACAATAAATTTGGAAATTAGTGGATTGGCCGGTACGGCCAAGTTTTATGGCCTGCAAGAAGTTCTGACCTCACTATTTCTGACACGTACCTTTGGGGCCGTTTGAAGTAATTAACGTTTCAGCAACCCATTGATAATAATATCGACATTTTAAAACAGATAATTTTAGAGTCAGCTCAAATGATTTCACTCGAGGAGATAAGAAGTTATAATCACATTAGACAGCAGTTTGAGAAATGCGTCGAATACGGGGGAGGTGTGTTTGAATAAGTAATATCTATTAACTTTTATTTTGAATTACTTATAAACTGTTTTGGAATAGTGGAATTTCGTATGTAAACTTTGGATAGGATTTGAAATCAGTTTTTTATTTACCATTTTGCTCCAAAATGAGAAATAAAGCTAGTTTACTCTTGATAGTATTTTATGTGTTTGTAGTTTTTGGGCACCTTGTATAAAATAGTTCAAAGTTATCTTCGTAAATCGTATTTTTTCGAGAAGCAGAGACTTTTATCAAGAATGACTTTTTGTCGAAAAACAACATTTTTTGTCCATTTGTCCTCTTGGGCCCTCTATCTGTGGACATACTGTATATGAATATAATATATATATATATATATATATATGAATATAATATATATCATTATATTACAAGAATTTGACAGAGACCCCACAAGTATTAGACGAATGTCTATTATCACTGGTACATCCCAAACAAAAATTTTTCGGGTATTAAAAGGAGACCATAGGCATGCCTACCATCGGCAACCAGTTCAAGGATTACACCATGGTGATGAAGTACTTAGACTGAACTTTTGTCAGTGGATTTTAAACTCTTTGGACAACAACAGGGATTTTTTATCTTGTATTTTATGGACCGACGAATCCTGCTTTACACGACGTGGAGTGGTTAATTTCCACAATCAACATATCTGGGCGCAAGAAAATCCGCATTCTACTAGACCTAGAAATTTTCAACGGGAATTTAGTGTAAACATTTGGTTGGGAATTTTCCAAAATAATTTATTTGGACCCTATTTTTTGCCAAATCGATTGAATTCTGTAAATTTTTTGGAATTTCTGGAAACCGAGCATGATAATATGTGGGACGATGTTCCAGTAATTTTTAGAAAACAGTCTTGGTTACAATTGGATGATTGTCCAGCGCATTTTGGAAGAAATGTAAGAGCTTGGTTGAATACGAATTACCCCGGAAGATGGATAGGACGTGGTGGTCCTGTTTTGTGGCCTCCACGTTCACCGGACCTCACGCCCTTAGACTTCTTCGTGTGGGGCTTCCTAAAAGAAAGAGTTTATGCTGCTTCTGTGATAAGTATCGAAGATCTGAAATTACGGATAAGAAACGCTTGTCAAGAAATATGAGTCAACCATTTAATTGACGAAAATTACGAAGGTCAATTGAACGTCGTTGTCAACTTTGCATTCGACTAAACGGTTTTCACTTTGAACATTTACTTTAAATTAGAACCAAATTAGTTTCAGATTAGTTGGAATATGATTACTTCTTTGTTTTGTATTAATTAACAATTAAAAAGTGTTTGGTATTAATTTTTTTCCAAAATATTAAAATGTTAATAAATAAATAATATTAAATGTAATAGTCATAATATTAATAACGTTGATAAATGAATTAAAAAAATATTTTAGCATTTATTAAACATATAAAAATTGGCGAAATAAATGATTTACTATCAAATCACAACTCCCTTGTGGAAGCCAGTCGTACTGCTAAGGACCAAATTCAAAATATCTCGAAAACATTGACATATAACAATTTATAACAAGAGTACCTTTTTTAGAAAAAAATGAACGGCGAATCCATTTTGATTATAAAAAAGTTGCTACAAGGAGGCACAAAAAAATGATCATAATTTAAATATTCACTAGTATATTGCATATGGCGCCCTCTGTAAATTTGACGAAAATTTTAACAAATATAAATTCGGCACTGCGAAAAATCCCAAAATATCAAATTTCATGGCTGTGTCTTAATATTTGAGTGAATTATTTAAAAAAAATTATTAAAAAAAGTCAAGTTTGCCACCCTGTATCTCAAAAACCGAGCCGTTTTCAATATATATTTATATAACATTTTCATCTTAAGAAAAGGTCTTCTATCGACTGTTAAAGTCTTGCTACTATAAACTGGAACACCCTG
>NC_089619.1:0-154358 GCF_039881205.1 Euwallacea similis | reverse complement strand
CAGGGTGGGCCAACGAAAACGAAACGGTCCATGTTGAGGGTTTATTGTGGAATTTGCGGTTATTCGACTGTCGCGGGCGGGGCACCGGTATCATCCGGGCCAATCTTGTTCCTGCCTTGTCGGTCAAACTTTCCCTTTCCTCAATGGTATTTGGGGAGTCATCCTCTTCGCCTCTTAACGAATTGAAGAAAGCTTGTTTACTGTTTCTTGAATTATCGTAGGCCATTCTTTACTGTATACGAATTTATTAATATCATAAAAAAAATATCGCGTATAATGTATTTGCCAAGGGGTACCACCTAAGTTTTTCTAAAAGATCCCTTACGGTACTTTTACAGCTTAACCTAGGAAACTTTGGAAGTTAACCGACTTACAAAGGAAGAAAAACATTTCTCTAAGCCACTCTACAACCTAAGACTAATTGTAGAATGCCATTCTTATGCTAGGTAAACTACAACTAACCTGTGTGTCTCTTCTTTGTTGCCAGATATAGCACTAACACTCCCGAACTCACTGTTTTACAGCGTGTCGATTATGAACTTTCGAAGGATAAAGAGATCACCCAGTAGGGATCAGATACTTCTTCCGGGATTTCCGCTCGGCCCTTCGGGAAGCACTTCACCGATTCATTTACGGGAGGCACGTAACGGATAAGAGGACACGTGAGCCGGTAGTTGAGAACCAAGAGCAAGGTCCTAAGACGCAGGGGTGCAAGATTGCAAGAGGGCTTTTTCTCATATTGCAAATTCTTAAATATCCCATCAACTGGAAAACAACCATAGGCGTACTTAGACTATGGGGTAGTTATTGGTCCAATACCAATACCAAATTGGACCAATTGGTCCAATAACTACTGGCCGCGTTAAAGCGTAACGCTAGGGAGGCACGATTTGGCCTTTTTTGGGTCTTTCGGTAATCGTAATTGCACCCTGGTACTAGTTCCCACAAAGAAGCCGCTGAAAATTCCACCACTTAGCTCGTCTACTATCCAAGGATAATGGGTGAAAAAACCCTGTGCTTGGCGGGAGTTACTCTCAAACTAGTGACACTCATAGGCGTATCACGAGGATTCTGAGCCCGAAGATTACACGATTTTAATTCTAAATTATTCTATGCGTAACTACCTTAAATTAACAAGAATTCACATTAAAGTCCTGAAAAATACTAGACAGTACCCTGTAACAAATATTTTTCTTTCGCTTTTATAAAAATTGCAATTATTTAAGACCTATAGATTTTGTGGCAGGCATATCTACAACATGACAACATAACCTGATTTTGTCTTACTATCAAGTGTCTTTCGATTTCAGGAAAGAGTTGTGTTTCGAGTTGCCATTAGAGTCCCGAGGTCAACTAATAAATAAGCAAATTAAATTATAAAACATATGGATACAAAAATCGGATAGACTTCCTTATCAATGATGAAAACCCGTTCTTGCGATGAGGCTAAACTATAATAGTAATTATAGACTAAAGTTATAACAGAGTCATGAAATATTAATTAGACACTTAAATACTAATGTAATTGATATATAATTGTACGTAAGAATTAAAATGGTAACTAAATAAGAGGACAATACTATAATGTATCATCGTCAGATTATTATACAGTATGTCGCAAATAACTGTCGCCTTACCAATGAATATTTTTCTCAAGTTCCGATATTTTTAAAAGAACACGAAACCGACAAGAGACCGGTATGTGCCCCGCATGAGATTCTAAGTAATCTTTTGCGATGAATATTATGGTGAATGGATTTTTTAATTTCCAGTAATTTCTTCAAAAAGTTCAAGGAAAACAATATAGTCCAATGACCACAAAGAAGCTCTTCTCTTAGACGATTTGGGAAAAAGCTACAACTTTAGTATCCCTCAAAAGATAGTTGGAGGAAGGAGGAGTATTTAGGAGTTCTCCGAAATGTTTATAGCTGTAGAACTCCATGCGCAGTCTCGTAGGAAGGTGCCAGTTGGAGGCGCCCTTTGAATGAGGGTCTTTTCTCCGGGAAGAAATCCTTATTATGCAAACGCATAAGTTAAAGTAAAGGTAAAATGCATAAATTGCTCGGTAAAGTTTTAATTTTTGTTGTAAATGAAATTGTTGTTTTCTTGCAGCATTTGCCAACATTCCTATCAGATTCCATCAGCGTACATTAGCACCTAAATTTCAATTAAACTAGCTTTCATCAATAACTAAATATTTATACTGGAAACTCCGTGGACAACTATGATATTTTATATTTAATAAAAAACGCCATTGCTTCATGTGCCCTTATTATGTAGTTACCACATAGTATATGTTAGAGATTGTTGCAACCGATCATTGAATTCTATTAACATAGAAAAAGCCATTTCCAAAAAATATCTGGTATTTGAATCTGCCTTACCCACCTTACTAACTTACCATTTTGAGTATTTAAACTAACATTGAATTATTTTAAGACACAAATAATGGACATGCTGTATACAATACAATATTATATCTCCTTTGTAATTTGCGCCGCAGTTTACTTACCTCAGTGCCGCACTTTGTTGGTAGCTATATATTTGCATCTGACGAGTGATAGCTAGAGCTACAGCTACCGAAAAACATGATCGTAAGTCAACCTTCAAAATCCCGTTAATTATAAAACATCTGTTTAGATATTAATTCACTATCCCAAAGACTTTTTCTAGATATACCCCAAATGCGAAAACTTGAGAATAGCCATAAAAGGGTGCCTTATGTTGGGGGTTTTGCCGTCGGAGTTCATGTTTCCAGAAAATAAGAAGATGCGAAGTGTTTATGACGTCTATTCCAAAATAATACTTGTTAATTGGGCTGTATTCATAGTCACGGCATACATAGAATTATACTTGATCCTGAACGAAAATCCCATTAAAAAGGATTTGATGTCTTTGAATCTATGTGTTACCTTGATATACACCGTTATTTTCTGTAGGCGATTGATAACACGAATAAGTCCCAGCTTCACGAAAATGATCAAGACAATTATTGAAGATGAAATGAAGGGAGACCGTATTGATGATGAATTGGTAGAGTTAGCAATGGTTTAGTTTTCATCGTATAATATTCCAAAATTCAAGATTCAAAAACTCGATAGGGAGAACATTGAAAACGCCAATTTGAAATGTAAGATCTACATTTACTTCGTGACTATCGTGTGTTTGACATACTTCATGAAACCTATTATGGTTGAACCTGTTGAAGAATCATATGGCAATGTGACCAAGATTTTAAGAGAATTGCCTATATCCTCTTGGTTTCCTTTTGATGTACAAATGCACTATGAGGTCTATTAAGTTACATGCCCTAAGGACAAATCAAATATTATCAGTTTTAGATGGCGTATACTTTTCAGTGTATAGGCGCTTTAGTGGGAGCTAATTCTTTAATAGTCATCGATATCCTCATGATCAGTTTAATTCTCTATCCTTGCAGGCAGCTAAAAAAGTTAGACCATTTGCTCAGGAATTTTCAGGATTTTAAACGTAAATATCAAACTTTGAATGCCATTGAGGACGAAGAAACGGCTGGTTTTTTGTTTTTTAAACACCTCATTGTCAGACACGAGAATATTATTCAGTGAGTCACAAACACGTGCTATAACCCACTTTTAGGTGATTTCTACATTTTCAGATATGTTAACATCTACAACAAGAACATGGCGTATCCTATGGTGTTGGATTTTATTCAGAGCTCAATTCAAATTGCCGCGGCTGTAGTGCAAGTCTCAGGGGTTGGTAACTTTTATTTTAGTCCCAATATTCTTTAACTTTATCTTTTAATTAGAACGAAATAACGTTAATGTTAATCGCATCTATAGCTGCGTACTCGATAAGCATGCTGCTAAGGCTTTGTTTGTATTATTACCATGCCGATGAACTCTTGATTCTGGTAAGTACCTGTTATCAGAATTTCATAAAAGCCTCTGCTCTTATTCGATTTTAGAGTCAGAAATTAACCCATTCAATCTGGGAAAGCAATTGGCCAGACGAGACTCCTAAAATCAAATTCATGATTTTGATGTTTATCATGAGAGTTCAGAAACCTCTTGCTTTCACTATTGGTCCATTTGGTGTGATGTCGATACAGGCCTTTATCTCTGTAAGTTTGCATCTAATGATCTCATTGATGTAACTACAGTCCCTATGGAACTCACTCATTTTTAGATACTTAAGGGTACATATTCATACGTGATGCTCATTATGACATAATTGATAATACAGTAGGGGTAGGTATATGTTGAAACACGACAGAAGGTTTCTAATACATGATAAATACGTCACTTATACGAATTTTTAAATAAAAAATAAATGTATGCATACCATGCATTACATGTCATTCAATTGTAATAGTGCTAACAGATGTACTATTAAGGGATAATAAATGAGCACGAAGATCAGCAAAAGTTGACTTTACTCTAAGCATCAACAACATACCTTATACCTCCCTACGTAATTTTAATAAGGCGAGAAAAACATAAAATAGATTGTAGCCATGTAAGTAAAATTACTTATTGTACAGGGTGTTTCAAATCTATTATATACAAATAATAATCAACGGTCATGCGAAAACTCCTCAGTCGTAATCTGGATGTTCCATAGACGTTCCAGGACAGTGTTCAGAAATATTCGAGTGCCTTAGATCTCGAGGCCTGGAATTATAGTATAATGCTATACATACATGCGGGATCCAATACGCGGTCATTATTGAGTGAGCAGTTATCTTATACCGGGTGTCCCGTTAACAGAGGACGCCGGTTGTATCTCTAAAACTATTGAAGATGAAGCTTTGAAACAAAAAGTGGTATTTCGATGGTTATTTTTGGGGAATGGTGGGAAACAAGGCCCAGAAATCGAGATGAACTTTGTGCCAGAATAAGGCAAGATTGTCAAGATGTAAGTGTGGGATTCATAAGTTAGATAGCTTTAACCCTTTTGTATATATGTAGAAACTTCTCTATTTTTACGACAAAATCGAGGCACGATCAGGAAATCTCTGAGTTGTACATAGTGATAGTGTTAATATTGTTAATTAAGTTAAGCCTGTTAGATCTAAGATGAAATAGCTGTGAGGGGGTTGATATGCCCCTATAAGACGCCTATGTATGTCGCAACCTGGTTAGAAGTATTCTCGTCAGTTAAGAGGGTTTTGCAATCGTTATCTTCATGTGATTTTGATAATTGATGATTAACGTCTAACCACTCTTTGTTGGTACTTGTGCGAAAGGATAGCCGCCCTTTGTCGGCGTTGATAAGAAGTGCGGCCGCTCTTTGTCAACATCTATGAGAAAGTACCGACCCGGTACTTCCGGTTATCAGTACCACGGTAACGTCGAAGGTGGTGTCATAAATCGATAATTGCTTTCTAGCCAGGGTACGACATTGTTTTATTACCCTTAGATTTAGTATTTAAGAGCGCCTCGAATCTAAAGGGTCCTTTTTCTTTCGAGTGGCTCATCTGAACCTATTATTCGCGAGCAGAAATCTCTAAATAGTATATCCGTTAATATCAATAAATTCTATAAAACCCTAGACAACGTTAGAAAAATCTACATAAGCATCCTGGAACTTAGACGAGTCGCTAAAGAAAATCGTAAAAGAATAAAAAATTGCATTCGAATAGATGGAGGGCTAGTTAAAAGAGATCACCTTTGAAAGTTAATTGTTTATGTTCGGTTTGGGGAGCTAATTTATTTAATACCCAAGATATAATACAAATAACGACTAACAACTAAAGAATACTTCACTGCACTGTAACGTTCTCACTTAAAACACGATACTATATCTAACTCTTAATTCAACTCTGTCTCTGAATGAATCCGTGCTACTTCCCAGCGACTTTTTATATTCCTTTGCCCGTGTTGTCTAGAAGGGCCTTACCCTTCTTGACGTCGCCGGTCAATGCGGGAAGATCCACGTACTGTCTAGGCGGTGGTAGAGAGAGAGAGAGAGCGCTAGACTCACACCCAGTAACGGTCCCAACAGTTTATGTCTGAAAACAATCAGACATTTTGGGGACTGCCAAATGTCAGCAATAAACTATGCTGAAAGGGTATCATAAACCTGGGAACCTTCTCGTAATTGTGGTTCCTGATGCAGTTTATTGCCGGTAGATAAAACATACTGTCAAAATTTCCCAAGAATCACACTGCAGTACATTTGTTATATTAGCTGCAAATGGCCATAGTTATAGGAAAGTTGTAACATCTGGTGATTTCAAAGAAGAAAAAAAAACCTTGACTAGAGGCAGACAAAAGATCAGTTCCTGGTACAGTGGAGGACGTCCAATTGAAGCAATTGAAAAGGGTCGTTACAATGCGACATGGGAAGGGGAGTGGGAACTCACTATTGAGTCTTCCACCCACTTTTTGATCAGTTCACTCTTGACCTCATTAGAGATTAGAAAGTCGTAAAAGTTCTAAAATTACCCTTGAAATCACCAGACACCAATTACTTGTAAAACACACTTAACCTAAGAACTTTTGTTAATATACATTTAAAAAAGTCAAACAGCCAATTAGTTCAATTCAGTTTTGTCTCGGTCTGATAAAAATGAGAGTGGTCTTTCAGTAACAAAAAGCTTAGAACCAGCCGTGGAAGCAGAACCCACTAGTTACAACATTGTCCAGAGGAGTAACAAAATTTCCCCCAAGACATAGTGGTCCTTCAAGCCGGATATCCAGAACCCAGGAAGTCATCCTGTTTCACCCAGTTCCAGAGCCCAAGAGCGTGGAAAAGGGACTCAGATCAACAGATCAAAGGTAATGAAAGTGGTGTGCAAGATAAAGTGCAATTCAAGGTAGTGAAAAGAGTTAGAAAACCATCTAACGTAAGTCAAAGGCGATCTAGTCAATATGTCCACCAAGGGATCTGCGGAAGATTTAATAACCCGTAGAACTGTAGTCAAGAGTAAACTCACTAGGCTAGAAACATGGTTAAAGAAAGACTTGCCAATTGATTTAGGTCAGTATGCTGTACGACAAACTGATCTGGAGCAAAATTATAAAACCTATCCACTTATTCAGGAGGAATTAGAATGTTTAGATTTCAACAAATATAGTAGTGATAGGAATAGTGTAGACGAACAATATTTTAATTTAGCTTCGAAATTGACGAATGTAATTAATCAAAATCGCAATGAAATTACAAGATGCGAAGTTAACCATTAGACAACAAATATCTCGTCATATGAAACTAGCAGTTCTGTTAAGTTACCAGAGTTAAAAATACCTTCATTTGATGGTACTATTAGTAACTAGCAAAGTTTCTCTGAACTATTTAACACGCTGATCACAAATGATGACAATTTATCTAATGTTAAAAAATTAATATATCTAAAGTAATCACTTAAACATGAACCTGTCCGCCTGTTGGAAAGGTTAAAGATGGTTGGATCAAATTTTGAGATTGCTCTAGGTATACTGCGCAACAGGTACGAAGACAAAAACTTAATCGTTAATTCTCACATCAAAAATATGTTGAATGTGCCTGTACTAACAAAATCAAATACTCACAATTTAAGAGAATTCATGACACAAGTAAGATGCAATATCGGAGCTCTAGAAAACCTTAATGTGAAAGAAAAACTAACAGATCTAATATTTATACAAATACTTCCTCAAAAACTTGATTTTAATTTAAAACGATCTTTCGAAAGCGAAAGAGGTAACTCCGAATATCCCACTCTAACGGAATTTATCAATTTCTTAGACAAAAAGTGTAAAATCCTTGAAAACCTATCAAACGAAGAAAGGCCTCCTAAAACTAAAGGAGGTCATTATTAATCGTATCACGCATTTTTACAAACTAGAGATCAAACTAATTACTTCAAGTGTTTTCTGTGCAAAAACAATACACACAAAATTTACGCCTGCACAAAGTTTCTCAATCTTTTATCTAAAGAACGTATCAAAGTCGTGAAAAATGTAAAGGCTTACAATTGCTGTTTTGCTGTTGGACATTGGTTACAAAATTGTAAATCAATCTCAAATTGCAAAACGTGTAGTAAAAGGCACAATACTCTTTTACACTTATGACATCACTCAACTGAACAAACAATTTCTTCATATTTAACAAGAGCGAGGAGTTTTTCTCAGCCCTCGCAAAATTCTCGTGGTGAGGAGTATTATCAAAACTCCTCAAGTGCTATGACACAGTAAAATCAAACACATCTAGTTAATAATCCCAATACTGAAGATGACAATCATCAGACACCCGCAAGTCTATCAGTATCTTTCCAATTTCAAGTAGTGCTATTAGGTACGGTTATCATCACACTTTATGATAGCCATAAACGGCCGTTTTAAGTGCGTGATTTATTAGATTCAGGTAGCCAAATGTCGTTCGTGACTGAAGGTCTAGTAATGTGTCTAGATCTCGTTGCAGAAATGGAAAATTTGCAAATTACAGGAATAGCACAAGGTTCTTCGATCACGAAGGAAATCACAGATATAAAATTCTATTCTCGCTTCAATAAGTCTCAAGTATTCAAAACAACGTGTACCGTACTTAAAAGGATAACTTGTCACCAATCCTAATTCCCCATTAATCCACGTTCAATACCTGTTCCTGACACTATTCAGTTGGCAGACCCCACATTTTACAAACCTGCGGAAATTGAGATATTGCTAGGGGCAGACGTCTACTCGACCGATTTGAACGAATTTCGACTTATTTTCATGATTCCAGGCGGATCCATGACACTATAGGTACTTTTTCATTTTTATGAAAAAAAAAAACAATAATATTTTTGGCATTTTGAGGACATTGTTTAACGAAATAAATGTGGGTTTTGTTCATCTTTTCATTTTTTTTTTCATTTTTTCAACACTTACCTGTTTTACGGGACCGTGGAGTGAAAAAGGGTGCTAGGTGGGGTAAGATAATGTAAGGTAAGGTAAGGAAAGTAAGATAGGGAGTGTAAGTCCGGTAAGCATGGTAAGGTTATTATGGGGGTTTTTCAAAGGGTGACATCAGTTGTATTAAATATTTTTGTGTGAAACCTATATTTATTGCTATTCTTCCATTACACTTACTTTACCTTTCCTTATCTTATCTTATTAGCGTATCCCCTGCGCAAGAAAAATATTTAATACAAGTGATGTTACCCTTTGGAAAACTTTTAAAAATACATCAAAACTAATCTGAACTAACCTAAACTACCCTAAAAATACATCAAAACCCCGTTTTAGCTGTCCCACCCAGCACTTCTTTTCGCTCCACGGTCCCGTGAGACACTTTAGTACTGAGAAAAGGTATTGAAATTGGTGTAAAATTCAATTTTCCTAGTAATTTTTTCAAACAATTTTTTTGGAAAAATTCGATTTTTCCTCACTTAGATGACTTCTAACGATGATAAGGAAGCGTCCTGAACATAAAAAAAAAAGAAAAAAAAACATTTGTCTGAATTGATCTAATGTGTTATAGACCCCATTTCCGGTCCTCTGGCCACCCACAATCCAATGGGCCCGTCGAGAGTCTACATTCCACACTGACTGAGCATATAAGGCTGTTGAATAATCAGGGTCAATCCGGAGCACCAATTAACCAGAAAATGAAATACGCAACATTGGCATATAACCATACCATTCATTCGACAACAGGATTCAAACCAGTAGACATAATCAACGGACACATAAGCAATGAAGGCCCATTCAATATAAGTTTGGATAAGATATTGATGTCAAACTATGTTACTGATCATAAAGAAAGAACGAAAATTCTGTACGCGAAACTGAACGAAACTTTGACCCAAAGGAAGGAAAACCTAATGGAAAAACGAAATAAAGGACGGGGCAAACCATCCCTTATTGAATCAGGAAAGGAAATATACGTCAGGGAACCGAGTAGGCAAAAATTAGGCGATAAATTCAAAAAACCTATAGGGATAAGATCAACCGATCCTAATCTCAAAACCATTATTACCTCTGCAGGAAAGAAAGTTCACATGGGTAATATCAAGATACCATTCAGGAATAAATAATTTTGATTAAAAAAAAAAACACCCTCTTACTAACTAAACCTAGGACATGACCCCTATAACTCACTAATATAATATTGCTTTTCAGCATTTTGATTAACGCACAAGAAGCATGGACCCGAGAAACCGTAAAGATTACCGAATTAAGAAATAACCCGGGAATAATGCCTATCAAATTGGGAAATGCAAGAATTATAAAGGACTCACAAACAATGATACATTACTATGACTTAACCCCAATCATCCACCAGATAGAGACGTTACAGGAAAAAAATGATAATGTGACAAAGCATTAAACGAGACGCACCATCTTAAATCATGTATAGAAGAATTCGGAAATACGTTGAAAATATTAAAATTCGTGTTTTCACGAATTTCAATATTTAATTAAAAGGGAAATTGCAAAGGATCATCCCCCATCCTAATAAGCCGAAGCGTGGAATAATAAATGGGCTAGGTTCAATATTCAAAACCATAACAGGAAACTTGGATGCATCCGACGGAGATAGATATGATAAAATTATCAGTAACCTTCAGGCCAACCAGAAGAAATTGCAGACAAAAACTTTAAATCAAGGTACTTTGACCATTATAGCGTTAGAAAAATTTAATCTAACCTTGCTGCAATTATACCAAAACGAGAAGTTAATCGAAAGTAAATTAAATAAAGTAATACCATACGTTAGGAACGTGATAGACGATAAAAATCTTGTTTTCCTGAAAGATATCCTTAACGAAATTATAAATATGTATGAGATAATCGATTCTATTCTACAAGAAATAGAAACTTCATTAATATTTGCAAAACTTAAAATAATACACTCTAGTATCATTGAGACTAAAGATCTGTACATCGAATTAAACAAATTACGGAACCACTTAGGAAAGGACCGAATTCCTTTAGAAATAACATTGGAAAATACGCCTTTACTCGAAAAATTAATAAGTTTAGAATGCTTCATATCAAACAACAGAATAGTTTATATATTACACATTACCCTTGTTCATAGCCAATCCTTCAATTATTATCACCTCTATTCCATCCCAGTATACATTCGGGGTCTGTTTAAAGTTATTTTACCAAAAAATAAATTTATCGCTATGAGTCAATTGTACTACGTTCACTATACTAAAGAATGTCAGAAAGCTTCCTCAGAGATCTTCTTATGCCCCAAGAAAGACCTAACAGAAAACCTAGAAACAGCCCCATGTGAAGTTGATCTGTTGAAGTAAATCCAACCTACAACCGCCTGTAACCAAATAAAAGCCGAGGTCACTGACACGATAATGGAACGATTGGACGCGACAGATCAATGGATATTGGTGAGCCTAAGGAAAGAGACGGTATGGATGACGTGTAGCAACGAAAAAAACGAAGCAATAAAAGTGTTAGGAACATTCCTGTGTCAAATTCCAGTGGGATGCCAGATAATAGTGAGTAACAAAAATGCACGTAATGAACTAGAAATCATAAAGTTCTGTTTATCACTAAACCTAACTTGGCCCTATTTTTAATCAATATTCGTTTTAACATTTTTGATGCGTAAGACATGAAATGGTCATTTAGTAATTACTTACAATATCGTCAAGGAGAGGTCCATAACGTTCGGTATTGAAGTAGTAGATGGTTGAAGTTCCGTCGCTCGAAGGGAGGTTTGCCAGTACTGTAGTCGAGTGGATTGTCAACTGGGATGTTTGTTGAGGATACCAAGACGTGGAATACTGCTTTCTCTGGTCTGTAAAAGAGTTGCTCCAAAGGGTATGCTTCAAGGGTGGTTCGAATGGTGCACACAGATTTAAAAATCACTTCCACACAACGGAAATAGATAAAGGGTGGAACTGCACTGATCCTACACGGCTGCGCCAATTAAATGAGGCACCCTTTGAAATCACTTTTAAAAAAACTTTATTTACGGCCTTAAGAAAATAATAGTATAAAATAGGGTTTACGGCTTAAACTAAACAATTAAGACGAACAGCAATTAGCTTTTACACAGACATAATGTTAATGTTGTAATGCGGCGAGTAGTTTTATAGAGCACGAATCCATAGTCGGTATCTTATGGTCAGCGGTTCCTAGGATTAAGGGGATATTTCTTGCTAATTTACCTGGAATCATGAAAATAAGTCCTAGAAGATATAGAGAGGTAGTCCTAAAAAATTTGCCTAAATCATCAAAATCACACGTTTTGGATTTCAAATAACTCGAATTGTGTGAAAACGTACTAATATGAGTTAAACTGGCAGAAAAGAATTATTTCGGTCAGAAACGATCAGTTCGTCACGAAATAAGTTCGAATTGACCGATTTGGCCAAAATTCGCCAGAAACGGTGAAAAACGGACAAATTGCATGTAAAATGCTTTAAAGCTACCAAATAACACTGATTTGCCTGGAATCACGAAAATAAGTCGATACATACGGATTCGATATAAGGAAAAGAGGAATATAGTTGCTAACTTAAGGACTTTTATCATATAAATAATATCACGTACTTAGTTCTTTAGTCAGTTAGCCATTAAGATTGCGATTGTTAAAATAGTTTTTGAACCAAGTGTACTCATAGTTATATTTTTTCGTGAATAAAGTAACTTTTAAGTCTTAGTAATTTTTTTAAAAAGTATTTTCGGGCCACGAAGATATAACTCACGTAAATTGCTCTAAAGTTACCAAATAACGCTGATTTGCCTGGAATCATGAAAATAAGTTGAAAATTTACCTTTTTTTTTTGTTTGCGAGGAGGGGGAAATCTTTTAAAGATACCCGGCCTGGTCGTCAGCCCGATAGTGTGGGATTTGACCGCAACTGGTGGGCCCACCTATCCACCAAAACCGCCTCCCTTCTTCCGCCCCGGAACCGCCTCTCGGCATTACATCGGGGACTCCTACTCGCACGGCCTAGGTACGGTCACGATTCCGCACCCCACTCTTCTTCCTTTCCTTCTCCCTGGCAATTTTTGCTCTCAGAATATTTTCAATCAGTCTCTCAAACAATCCCCACTTCTCCCTACTCTCCACCAATTCAATCGTGCTCCACCTTCCCTATCGTGTTTTGGTTCAGGTCGAGACTCCCTCCCTGGCCCCCGCACGATAGTTTTCCCATGCCGGACATCCCCAGAATGTGTGCTCTGGGGTGTCCTCATTTTCTTCACAAAACCAGCACTCCGCCCTCCTCTCAGTTCCGATCCGTCTCAGGAATTTCCCGAACACGCCGTGCCCCGTAAACACTTGAGACAGTATGTATCCGCTCTTTGTCCATTCACATTCGTACCACGCCCCAATTCTGGGTACGAAGGTCTTCACCCAACCTTCGTACCCCTCCCACTTTCTTTCTCATTCCTCCAGTACCCACCTTCGCACCTCCCCCATGCGCTTCCTCCCCATTTCACACATCACGCACCTCTTTTTCACTCTTATTCGCACCGGCAGTATTTTAGCTAGGGCCAGCACCGCCGCGGTTGGAGCCGTCCTATAAGCACTGGCCACCCAAAGTGCTAGCGAGCGATTCGCCCTCTCCGGGATAGCGTCGTCCTTTTTGTACTTCAATTTCGCCTGCCAGATGGGAGCCGCGTACAGTAGGGCCGACGATGCCGCCATCACCATCAGCCACCTCCTTTCGTACCCCAATCCATTCACCCGTGGTAGTATGCTCTCGAGCTTACGGGTCACCTGCACCACATTGTCAGCCGTTCTTCGGGTGTGTTCGCCGAAGCGAGCGTCCCTACTGAATCATACTCCCAAGTACTTTACGCACTCCTTCGTTTCATACGTTTCTCCGTCTACTCTCAGACTCATATTTCGCAATTTTCTCCGTGCTTGCAGGAGCACCATCTCCGTCTTGTCCGTCGCCATGCTGAGGCTTTTCGCACGGAACGTGTCGATGACTAGTTCCATGGCCTCCCTGGTCCTCGTCTGCAGGATTTCCCTGTTCCCGCCCGTCACTACCAACGCTAGGTCTTCCGCGTACGCCACCGGAGTGACGCCCTTTGGATAACCTACCGTCAGCAGCTCGTCGTAGTACAGGTTCCACAGCACTGGTCCCAGGACGGACCCCTGCGGAACCCCACATGACAGCTCACGAGCCTCCCCGTTAGGCAACGTCAAAATTCTGTCTTGCAGGTACGACTGCACGATATCAGTCAGGTACTTGCTCACGTGAGATCTCCTGAACACCTCTACTATGTGGTGCTAGGGCGCGAAATTGAACGCATTCTTAACATCAATGGTTACCATAACGCAGAAGCCCGTGCGCTTGTAATCCGTTCTCTTGATCTTCTCTACGATCCTCATCACACCCAGTATGGCGTCCATGGTGCTCCTGCCTTTCATGAACCCATATTGCCTTTCTATAATCATGCCATGTGCCTTCACCTCTTCCATCAGTCTGGTCTTGATCACCTTCTCCGTTACTTTTCCTTGTCCGACGATTAACCAGATGGGCCGGTACGAGGCCTCCGCACCCGGCTCCCGCTTTGGTTTTTCCAGCAGCACCAATCGGGCCCTTTTCCAGACCTTCGGAAAAACACCCGATGTCAAGATGTGTGAAGCGCAGTCGACCATCCCCTGGGACACTGCCCCAACATATAGCTTCAAGACCTCGTTCGGTATTCCATCTAGGCCTGGAGCCTTGCGACTCTTGAGACTCCCAACCTCCTGCCGAATCTCCTCCGCTGAGACCCGAGCCACGTGTTCAGTCCCTGGTTCCCTTGGCACCCATCCGTTTTTCTCTTTCCTCGGAAAGAGTTCGTCCACCTGCTGTAACATTTCTGTTTCCGGCAAATGGCTCGTTCTGAGATGACCAAGTTTCCCAGCCACAATCTTGTGGCCGAGACCTCAGACATCTGTCTCCAGATCATCGCACAATCTCTTCCACAACTCCCTCTTAGCGTTCCGTATGGACACCTTGAGGGCCTTACGCGCTTCCTTGTATTCCCTTTTCGCGCTCGACTCCCTTTCCCTCGCTCTCTCCCTTGTTCAACGCCTTCTCGTTCTAATGCATTTTCTTCTTCTCTCCGCAATCTCCTCGTTCCACTAGTACGTCGCCTTCTTTCCTCGTCCGTTCCCCTCGTCCCGCTTCCTAAAACAATCGTTGCAAACGCCGCTTATTTCCCAAACTATTTCATCGGGAGTTTCGGCGCCGCTCAGACCTTCCTGTACCTTCACGTACCGGATCATTCTCTCCATTCCTTTCTGATTCACTATTCATCCTGCTTTCCTCACACCTCCGTTCCAACTGCCACCAGGTACACCCCCCTAGCTAATCGGTAGGAAATGTATCTGTGACAGCTTCCACTCTCCATTCCCGCCTCCACTTTCCATACTCTCACCCATCTTGACACAGACACACCCGCCATGGTCACATCGACCAGCGACCTGCCGTTTCGATTGCCGAACGTCCACTCGTCCCTGGTGTTGATGGGGACGAGTTCTGTCGCGTCTAGGAAATCCTCCAGGACTCGGCCGTAGGCATTTGTCACCGCGGAGCCGAACCGCCCACTTTTCGCGTTCAGATCCCCTACTAAGAGGACCCTTCTGCTGTCCCGCCTCCTGACGTACCCTTCCAGCCGGCCAAGCCACGCCTTGAATTCGGCGGTGCTCTTGTTCGGGAAGAACTACGTAGAGACGAGTGTGATGCCGTCCAACTCCGCCGCAACGAACCTCCGATCCCGGTGGATCGACCGCGCTCCCACATTCGGCGCTAACCAGATGAATGCGTCATCGCTCCTGTCCCGTATGAAGCCCCCGTCCACTTTACAGGGTTCTTGCCCAAGTACCACGTCAATATTCCTCTCCCTAACCACCTGAAGCATGAGGTCCATCGCGAGACTATCTAGATTGATCTGTAGGCACCGCAGTTCCTTGCCCGACGACGCCATGACCCTTTCACCCTCACTTATTCACACTCTCATTCGTTCCTACTCACCCGCTTCCTTCATCTAGTCCAGCCGGGTTTGTTCCCGGTCGTTCGTCCTGTCAACTTCCCCCCGTTCTCCGATCATTGACCTAAGGGAACTTGTCGTGGGAAAGTCTTCCTCCTCCTCCTCACTGTCGGGCATCGAATCTATAGGTAGGTCTTATCCTGAGTCCTTTCTCTCTTCCATCTCCTCAGACCTGGACTTCCCCCGCCTCGTTTTTGACCTGCCGTTCCTGACCACCCTATTGCCCTTTGCCATGACGGGCTGCTCCCCGGTCCCCTTGGCGGAGAGATTGGACCCTGGTTCCCCCGCACTATGTCCTCCTACGTTACATAAGGGGCAGTACCGCTCCTCTCTACAGGTCGCTGTCTTGTGCCCCCCCCCCCCCGTGCGCACTTGGCACATAAACCCAAGCGGTCTTCCCCCCGACACTCACCCGCCTTGTGCCCCCTCTCCCAGCAGCGGAAGCATCAGCCCGTGTCCCGTTTCTCCTGCAGCCGACATTTTGAAATGTTGACCCGGAGCTCTGTGACCTGGCGTACGCTGTTCGTTGCGTCTCCGTCCACTAGAAGGGTGGCGGTTTGGCAGCTTCTGAAGCTGGACCGAAGTCCCAGCAACCACAGCCGTTGTCGCTCTAGCCCCGCCGCGTCCGCCACCGCCCCTACCACTTCCTCCCCTGTGGTCACACCGTCAAGTCCGAAGACCTGAAAGGCTACCGGGCATCCCTTACCCCCCCCTAACGAGACCACCCCCAAGTTCCCTTGTGAGAAGGTCCCGCAACATATCTCCTTTTCCCCCTTTGAGCACGGTCAGGAGAACTTTCCCGTTCTTAGTCTCCCTGACTGTCCGTATCTCCAGTCCCGGTCCCCCCTTTGCCACCACCCGGCGCACCCTCTTGAGCGCGTCCAGGTACATTGCCCCCTCCTCCTTAGCCACAAAGATAACCTCTTCTTTCTCTCTGGTCACCCCGGTCTCCCCATTGGCCTTCGGCCCGGGCACATGGAAGCGAAACTTCGCTCCGCTCCCCTTCACCGCGAGCTCTCCAAGTTTCCTCAGTTTCCAGGGATGCGACTCTGGGACCTGAAGGACTACCATACGCGTCCTCCTCTCGGTTTATGCGGTGCTTACTAGGTCTTTCAGTGCCCCGGTTACCACCTCCGGACCCAGATTTCCTCACAGTTGGCGGTAAAAGACGTGTGGTGCACGTAATTTAGGTCAGGTGCTGATTGTGAGTACCTGATTTACTTCCTTACTTGTCCCTTTTTAATTGTTAATAATTAGTTTATTTATAGGTGTATTATAATTTGGTTGTTGTCATAGATAGGTCTGGCCACCAATTATTATTATTTTTTAGAGTATTTGCGAATAGTTACTTTTTGTCAAATTAGTTTATTTAAGTAGTTGTCAAGATGAAATAAAAACAGTTCTTTACTACATTCGCGATCGTCAACATCTTTTAAATAAAAGGACAGACGTACCGCTCCATCGTTTCCGTTTTTGCTCCCCTCCGCAGTCGGCACGACTGCACGAGGAAAGGCATCTCCCCCATTTCTTGTTCCTCCCCTAGCTCCCTAAGCTCAGGGAGCAGGCCAAGAACCTTCTCCTTGAGGGAGCTCACTTGCTCTCCCACAATCACCCCCAGATCGTTACGGTAACCCTCGGTCAAGGGGTCGCTGTCGACTGCCTCCGTGGCTAAAAACAATTCGTCCTCCCAACGCTCCCGGATCGCCGCAAGCAGCTCCCCGGACGCGACTAGACGACGAATCCTCTCCCGCTGTTCTGCCACCCTCCTTTCCTTCTCCGTCTCCATCTGAACGGTGCAGTTAACGGTCTCCGCCGCAACCTTTCTCGCCTTCTCCAGTTCCGCCACCCTCTCCCTCAGGGTCGCGTTCTCCGCCCTGAGTTCTTCCTACGCGGTCGATGCGGAACGCACCATCCTGCGTAGCGCCCTCCGCACGTCCGAGACGGTGTATACGATGTCCTGTCTCGGCCTGTAGCTCGTCTTAAACAAGCGATAGACGTCCTCTGTCCTCGCAACCGCATTCTCGAGCGCCGTTCCCCCTGTTGTGAACTCAGTTACTTCCTTCTCGGCCCTCTTCATCTTTTCTTCCTTCTTCACCTTTCCTTTTTCGGAGCGGTTATGCCCCCCCCCCCCCCCCCCCCCCGAATCCATGGGGTCAGCGCCGGCTACCGGGGCTTTCACCCGGTCGGAATCGATGGCAAGACTATCACCCGCCTGGGGTACTAGTTTTAGTAATTTACTCATCATGGTCCCATTTTTGTTTTTGGGATAGTTGGAAAAATTGTAAAATACTCCGTAGAGTGGAAGTTGGTAGGTATTCAAGGTAAATCAGGACAAATCGCACTTTGGGAGTTAAGTACAATTTCAGCTAAGATATCCGCGTGTTCGCTAGGCCCGTATCCACAGTGTGAATCCCTGCGCAGCCGCTCGGGACTGGGCTTCCCCCCAGTCTTGCATCCCTTCAGCGCGTACCCCACCTTAAGAATTGGGAAGTGTTTATAGTGGCTTCACCACGAGATCCCTACGGATCCCCGCTCACTTGATTCATCTCGACGATTACGACATCCCTGCAGCACTCGTAGAGATGCACCAGATATCTACGGTATATGAAGCTGGTCCACGGCAGGAGTCTTCGATGTGCAGTTTTTAACGTGCAGCTTTCCCTTATCACTCCCACTATTCAGCGCCCCGCACGGAAGCACTGACCATTCCCCTATCCACCACCTGAGGACGTGCCTGATAGATTGTTCAATCCACAGGGAGTCGAAATTTGTCTAAATCGTCCAAATCTGTCAACATGGGATTCAAATAACTCGAATTGTGTGAAAACGTGCTAAAATGAGTTAAACTGCGAGAAAAGAGTTATTTCGGTGAGAAACGATCAGTTCGTCACGAAATAAGTTTAAATCGACCAATTTGTCCAAAATAAGCCAGTAACGGTGGAACCACACAAATTACACGTAAACAAAGGTGGGATTAGTCGAAGGACTGTTTTGTTGAGTTCCAGATATAGAAGTCCACATACGTCAAATATACCGGGTAATTATTAAAAGTATGGACTCTCCACGCTCGGAAAGTTCTGGTCCGATTCAGCCGTTTGATCACTCAAAATGTGCCTCTCGACAAGCCTTATCTAACGGTGGGATCAGTCGAAGAACTATATTGATGAGTTCCAGAGATGAAAATCCACATACTACAAATATACCGGGTAAATATAAAAAGTTTGCCCGCTCCGCGCTCGGAAAGTTCTGGACAGATTGGGCCGTTCGACCACTCAAAATGTTTCTCTCGGCAAACTCTATCCAACGGTGGGATTAGTCGAAGGACTATTTTGATGAGTTCCAGAAATAGAAGTCCACATACGTCAAATATACCGGGTAATTATTAAAAGTTTGCACACTCGGCGCTCGGAAATTTCTGGTCCGATTCAGCCCTTCGACCACTCAAAATGTTCTTCTCCATAAGCTCTATCCAACGGTGGGATCTATCGAAGGACTATTTTGTTGAGTTCCAGAGAAAAAAATCAACATAAGTTACATTCTTAAATAAATGCAGCGTAATCACATTCCACAAATGAATTCCAAGATTCGTTTCAAAGAAGCAGTTCCCATAAAAACTGCTACCCTGCATTTTCCTGGGAATCCGCATTTATCCTTGATAGAAGTTTAGTTCATTCGAATTGTTTAATAGTAAAGCTAGTTGTAACTTAGCCTTCGTTTAGGAATAAACAACAAAAATAATTTTTATCGGATTTTCTTAATCCCGATTTATAACTGAGCACCTTTTTTTCTTAGATACCCCAGAAATCTAATAAACTACGTTGCGGTTAAAAAAACCCAAGATCTGAAAAGTTTAGGGGTAAAGAAGTTGAGGGTAGCCTCCCCTCCACCCTCCTGAACATGTAGAAAGAAATGTTAGATTCTATCTTATTAATCTTGGTATGATACACAAATGACCCAAAATTCATTAAATTTCATCAACTAGAAGAAAAGTTACTTAGAAAATACCATTTTCGCCATCAAATTTTAAAGGGCTGTATTTCCGTAGGGGTAAGTTTTTGGAAATTAACTTATAAGCGTAAGTACAATCTTTTCACGAATACTTTTCATATCTGAGATATTGCCCTCATTTTGGACACACCCTGTATATGTAACTTATCCCATATTATCAATTCTCCTTACCAGATCATAATGCCTGATTCTAGTTCTTCTAACAACTTTGGTTCTCAATCCATTTCTTTGGAAATAGCAGAACGAATGCTCATTAGATTCGATGGCGATAGAAGTAAACTTCACGAATTCACGGATAATTGTTCTTTAGCCATGTCATTAATCAGACCAGAACAAAAACCTATCCTTTTTACAATTATGAAATCAAAAATAACTGATAAAGCCAGAATCCTTATAAAAAATCGCGTATTCGAAGACTGGCCCACACTAAAACAATACTTATGCGATGCATATTCTGACAGAAAAACTCAAGGCCAATGGCAACTTGAATTACATTCATGTAAACAAAATATCAATGAGGACGTAATGACTTTAGCAAATAAAATCGAGAACTGCTACATAAAATTATTAGGTATCTTAGACGATACTGAAAGTGAAGAACATCGTCAAGGGTGCACTGAACTTTTACAGAAACAAACTCTTAGTGTATTTTTGGCAGTGCTAAACTGCGAAATTGCACTAATAGTTAAAGCTAGAAACCTTACTACATTAGAAGACGTTATGCAGTTAGCTCTAAACGAAGAAAAGGAAATCAGGTCACTCAAAGAAATATCTAAGTATCAGAATATCAACAATTCAAATACCCGTCAATGTTTTAATTGTAATCGAAGTGGTCCTACTACTCAGAACTGTCGATAGAAGTACTCAAATCAAAATTACCCAAGTACACCTAGGAATCTAATCTCTCTACCTTGAAATCAAAGCTTCAACCAAAATCAAAGATTCCAAAACTCTCAATCTTTACGATCACAGCACGCCTCTAGTCAAAATCAAAACTTTAGCCAAAACATTCGTCAATTCAAACCTTTAAATTCTGTAACTATTGCAAGAAATCGGGTCACCTCATACAGGAATGTCGAAAAAGACAATATAATAATTCCAGAGATATCTCCTACAATCCACGTTCAAATTCTTTTTTTAGCCGAACGCGGCCACAGCAACCCAACAAACTCCCAAGTTTCCTGTTTGAATTCGGCTATGATGGAAAACGTGAATTCAATCCAGGCCGAACATCCGTTGTAAACATTCAAACCATCATTACTTATGTATACCTAGACATTCCCGAGTTGCAGAACGGTGTAGGTTTCTAATCGACACCGGTGCAACTATTTGCCTATACAAAATCGGAAACTTAGTCAATGGAATTGCATGTTATGACGATATATCTATTTCTCTTAAAGGAATTGATTCAAATCTCGATACATTTTCAAAAACTTTATCCTATTCATACTTCTCAGCAAATATCTTTAATAACAAATCTCATGTCTACCACGCCGTCTCCGACGACTTCCCTATCGAATTCGAAGGCATTCTAGGTAATGACTTCTTAAAAAGGCATTCTGCCATTATTGACTATGAATCCGACCTAATGTTATTTAATGGTCGCCAGCTCCCAATTTTCCATGTCTCTCGTTCATCAAATGCTCCTGTATCTGAATGTAATACACCTTCAATTACTATTCCCCTAAGATGCGAATACATAGCCAAAATAGACGTCTTGAACACTGCTCCAAATCACGAAGGTATTCTCCCAAAATTCGAAATTGCCAATGGTGTTTTTCTATGCGAAAGTCTAGTTTCAATTGATAGTAATAATCAAGCCCTCACCTCAATAATGAATACCACTGAAAAACCTATGGAAATCGCATAATTCAAATTCAATGTTGAAGAAATCGGACCACAATAAAACACTCAGACTAACTCGAAGATTCTCAATATCGAATCAACCTTTAAAAACTCAGATCCAAATCGTCTAACCAGCACCGACCATCTAAATAACTAAAAAAAAGCATCTCATCAAACTATGTCAAAAATATAATCATATATTTCATCTAGAACGAGATTTATTATCACACTGACTTGATAATGCATAAAATACCAACTAAATCCGATATTTCAGTAAATGTCAAAACTTACTGTTACCCCGAAGTTCACAAAACCGAAGTCCACAAACAAATCCGACAAATGCTAGAACAAGACGTAATCGAATCATTAAACTCATCTTGGAATTCCCCCGCATGGGTCGTCCCCAAAAAATCTTCAGAAGTAGGAAGAAGAAAGTGGCGATTAGTAATCGACTACCGAAAGCTAAATGACATCGGCATTGGTGACTCTTTTCCGCTTCCAAACATTACAGAAATTCTTGACCAATTGAGTCACTCTAAATATTTTACAACTCTTAACTTAGTATCAGGATTCCACCAAGTCAAAATGCATCCAGACGACACACCTAAAACCGGATTTTCTGTCCCTTCCGGACACTACCAATTCCAATGTATGCCATTTGGCCTGCGAAATGCCCCTTCTACTTTTCAAAGGTTTATGATTTCCGTCCTTATCGGCATCCAAAATTACCGCTGTTTCGTTTACCTTGATGATACTGTTATCCACGCTGGAAATCTCACCACACATAATGCTCGACTAAAGGAAGTCTTCGAACGTTTGTCCCGTTACGAGCTCAAACTACAACCTAAAAAATGTGAGTATTGAAGTATTGAAATTAGTATAAAATTCAATTTTTCGAGTAATAAAAAAAAAATTGTTTCGGAAAAATTTGATTTTTCCTCATCTAGATGACTTCTAACGGTGATAAGGAAGCGTCCTGAACAAAAAAAATAAAACATTCGTCTGAGTTTGCCTAATGTGTTATAGACCCAGACTTCTTTATCAATAATGAAAACCTGTTCTTGCAATGCAGCTAAACTAATAGTAATTATAGACTAAAGTTATAATAGAGTCATGAAATAGTAACTAGACACTTAAATATTAATGTAACTGGTATACAATTATACATATTTAAGGATTAAAATATAACTAAATTATACTACAATGTATCATCGACAGATTTACTTATATAAATATTATATAAGTAAGAAAATGTAGAAATCACCTAAAAGTGGGTTATAGCACGTGTTTGTGACTCACTGAATAATATTCTCATGTCTGACAATGAGGTGTTTAAAAAATAAGAAAGCAGCCTCTTCCTCGTCCTCAATGGCATTCAAATTTTTATATTTCCGTTTAAAATCCTGAAAATTCCTAAGCAAATGGTCTAACTTTTTTAGCTGCCTGCAAGGATAGAGAATTAAACTGATCATGAGGATATCGATGACTACTATAGAATTACACCCCATTATATCGTCTATAAACTGAAAAGTATACGCCGCCTAAAACTGATAATATTTTATTTGTCCATAGGGCAAGTAACTCAATAGACCTTATAGTGCTCTTGTACATTAAAAGGAAACCAAGAGGATAGAAGCAATTCTCTTACAATCTTGGTCGCATTGCCATATGTTTCTTCAACGAGTCCAACAATAATAGGTTTTGTGAAGTTTATCAAACTCACGACAATTACGCAGTAAATGTAGATCTTACATTTCCAATTGACGTTTTCAATGTTCTCTCTATCGAGTTTTTGAATCTTGAATTTTGGAATATTATATGATGAAAACTAAACCATTGCTAACTCTACCAATTCATCATCAATAAGGTCTCCCTTCATTTCATCTTCTATAATTGTCTTGATTATTTCCTTGAAGCTGGGACTTATTTGTGTTATCAATCGCTTACAGAAAATAACGATGCGTATCAAGGTAACACATAGATTCAAAGACATGTGATCTTTTTTAATGGGATTTCCGTTTAGGATCTATTCTATAGGATAATTCTATGTATGCTGTGACTGTGAATATGACAAAATAAACAAGTGTTATGTTGGAATAGACGATATAAGCGTTTCGCATTTTCTTGTTTTCTGGAAATATAAACTCCGACGGCAAAATTCCCCTCATAGAGCACCCTTTTATGGCTATTTTCAAGTTTTTGCATTTGGGGTATATCTAGAAAAAGTTTTTGGGATAAGGAACTAATATCCAAAAAGATGTTTTATAATTAACGGGATTTTGATGGTTGACTTCTGATCATGTTTTTCGGTAGCTGTAGCTCTAGCTATCACTCGGCAGATGCAAATATATAGCTGCTAACAAAGTGTGGCACTGAGGTAATTAAACTGCAGCACAAATTGCAAAGGTAATAAAATATTGTATTGTATACAGCATGTCCATTATTCGAGCCTTAAAGGAATTCAGTATTAGTTTTAAATGCTCGGAATGGTGGATAAGGTGAATTAAAATGCAAGATATTTTTTGGAAACAGCTTCTTCTATGTTAATAGAATCTAAGAATCGGTTAGAACAATCTCTACCATATGCTATGTGGTAATTACATAATAAATACACATGAAGCAATAGCGTTTTTTTTTATTAAAGCTAGAACATCATAGTTGTCCAATGAGTTTCCAGCATAAATATTTAGTTATTTATGAAAACCAGTTTAATTGAAATTTAGGTATTAACGTAAGCTGATGGAATCTGATAGGAACGTTGGCAAATGCTACAATGAAACGACAATTTCATTTGCAACAAAACCCAAAAATTTCCCGAGCAATTTATACATTTTACCTTTACTTCAACTTATGCGCTGCATAATGTGTTTTTTTCCCAGAGAAAAGACTTTCACTCAAAGGACGCCTTTAACTGGCACCTACCTACGAGACTCTGCATGGAGTCCTACAGCTATAAAAGTTCCGGAGTACGCTTAAATACCTCTCCATCCATCAACTTTCTTTTGGGGGATACTAAAGTGGTAGCTTTCTCCCAACTCGTCTAGGAGAAGGGTTTCTCTCTGGTCATTGAACTATATTGTTTTCTTCCACATTTTTTGGGGAAATTACTTGAAATTAAAAAAATTCATCCACCCTAATGTTCTTCGCAAGAAATTACTCAGAATCTCAGGCCAGGCACTTAACAGTTTCTTATCCGATTCGTGTCTTTTTAAAAATTTCGGAACCTAGTCATTGGTAAGGCGACAGTTATTTGGGACATAGTGTATAATAATCTGTCGATGATACATTGTAGTATAATTTAGTTATATTTTAATCCTTAAATATGTATAATTGTATACCAGTTACATTAATATTTAAGTGTCTAGTTACTATTTCATGACTCTATTATAACTTTAGTCTATAATTACTATTAGTTTAGCTGCATTGCAAGAACAGGTTTTCATTATTGATAAAGAAGTCTGGGTCTATAACACATTAGGCAAACTCAGACGAATGTTTTATTTTTTTTGTTCAGGACGCTTCCTTATCACCGTTAGAAGTCATCTAGATGAGGAAAAATCAAATTTTTCCGAAACAATTTTTTTTTTATTACTCGAAAAATTGAATTTTATACTAATTTCAATACTTCAATACTCACATTTTTTAGGTTGTAGTTTGAGCTCGTAACGGGACAAACGTTCGAAGACTTCCTTTAGTCGAGCATTATGTGTGGTGAGATTTCCAGCGTGGATAACAGTATCATCAAGGTAAACGAAACAGCGGTAATTTTGGATGCCGATAAGGACGGAAATCATAAACCTTTGAAAAGTAGAAGGGGCATTTCGCAGGCCAAATGGCATACATTGGAATTGGTAGTGTCCGGAAGGGACAGAAAATCCGGTTTTAGGTGTGTCGTCTGGATGCATTTTGACTTGGTGGAATCCTGATACTAAGTTAAGAGTTGTAAAATATTTAGAGTGACTCAATTGGTCAAGAATTTCTGTAATGTTTGGAAGCGGAAAAGAGTCACCAATGCCGATGTCATTTAGCTTTCGGTAGTCGATTACTAATCGCCACTTTCTTCTTCCTACTTCTGAAGATTTTTTGGGGACGACCCATGCGGGGGAATTCCAAGATGAGTTTAATGATTCGATTACGTCTTGTTCTAGCATTTGTCGGATTTGTTTGTGGACTTCGGTTTTGTGAACTTCGGGGTAACAGTAAGTTTTGACATTTACTGAAATATCGGATTTAGTTGGTATTTTATGCATTATCAAGTCAGTGTGATAATAAATCTCGTTCTAGATGAAATATATGATTATATTTTTGACATAGTTTGATGAGATGCTTTTTTTTAGTTATTTAGATGGTCGGTGCTGGTTAGACGATTTGGATCTGAGTTTTTAAAGGTTGATTCGATATTGAGAATCTTCGAGTTAGTCTGAGTGTTTTATTGTGGTCCGATTTCTTCAACATTGAATTTGAATTATGCGATTTCCATAGGTTTTTCAGTGGTATTCATTATTGAGGTGAGGGCTTGATTATTACTATCAATTGAAACTAGACTTTCGCATAGAAAAACACCATTGGCAATTTCGAATTTTGGGAGAATACCTTCGTGATTTGGAGCAGTGTTCAAGACGTCTATTTTGGCTATGTATTCGCATCTTAGGGGAATAGTAATTGAAGGTGTATTACATTCAGATACAGGAGCATTTGATGAACGAGAGACATGGAAAATTGGGAGCTGGCGACCATTAAATAACATTAGGTCGGATTCATAGTCAATAATGGCAGAATGCCTTTTTAAGAAGTCATTACCTAGAATGCCTTCGAATTCGATAGGGAAGTCGTCGGAGACGGCGTGGTAGACATGAGATTTGTTATTAAAGATATTTGCTGAGAAGTATGAATAGGATAAAGTTTTTGAAAATGTATCGAGATTTGAATCAATTCCTTTAAGAGAAATAGATATATCGTCATAACATGCAATTCCATTGACTAAGTTTCCGATTTTGTATAGGCAAATAGTTGCACCGGTGTCGATTAGAAACCTACACCGTTCTGCAACTCGGGAATGTCTAGGTATACATAAGTAATGATGGTTTGAATGTTTACAACGGATGTTCGGCCTGGATTGAATTCACGTTTTCCATCATAGCCGAATTCAAACAGGAAACTTGGGAGTTTGTTGGGTTGCTGTGGCCGCGTTCGGCTAAAAAAAGAATTTGAACGTGGATTGTAGGAGATATCTCTGGAATTATTATATTGTCTTTTTCGACATTCCTGTATGAGGTGACCCGATTTCTTGCAATAGTTACAGAATTTAAAGGTTTGAATTGACGAATGTTTTGGCTAAAGTTTTGATTTTGACTAGAGGCGTGCTGTGATCGTAAAGATTGAGAGTTTTGGAATCTTTGATTTTGGTTGAAGCTTTGATTTCAAGGTAGAGAGATTAGATTCCTAGGTGTACTTGGGTAATTTTGATTTGAGTACTTCTATCGACAGTTCTGAGTAGTAGGACCACTTCGATTACAATTAAAACATTGACGGGTATTTGAATTGTTGATATTCTGATACTTAGATATTTCTTTGAGTGACCTGATTTCCTTTTCTTCGTTTAGAGCTAACTGCATAACGTCTTCTAATGTAGTAAGGTTTCTAGCTTTAACTATTAGTGCAATTTCGCAGTTTAGCACTGCCAAAAATACACTAAGAGTTTGTTTCTGTAAAAGTTCAGTGCACCCTTGACGATGTTCTTCACTTTCAGTATCGTCTAAGATACCTAATAATTTTATGTAGCAGTTCTCGATTTTATTTGCTAAAGTCATTACGTCCTCATTGATATTTTGTTTACATGAATGTAATTCAAGTTGCCATTGGCCTTGAGTTTTTCTGTCAGAATATGCATCGCATAAGTATTGTTTTAGTGTGGGCCAGTCTTCGAATACGCGATTTTTTATAAGGATTCTGGCTTTATCAGTTATTTTTGATTTCATAATTGTAAAAAGGATAGGTTTTTGTTCTGGTCTGATTAATGACATGGCTAAAGAACAATTATCCGTGAATTCGTGAAGTTTACTTCTATCGCCATCGAATCTAATGAGCATTCGTTCTGCTATTTCCAAAGAAATGGATTGAGAACCAAAGTTGTTAGAAGAACTAGAATCAGGCATTATGATCTGGTAAGGAGAATTGATAATATGGGATAAGTTACATATACAGGGTGTGTCCAAAATGAGGGCAATATCTCAGATATGAAAAGTATTCGTGAAAAGATTGTACTTACGCTTATAAGTTAATTTCCAAAAACTTACCCCTACGGAAATACAGCCCTTTAAAATTTGATGGCGAAAATGGTATTTTCTAAGTAACTTTTCTTCTAGTTGATGAAATTTAATGAATTTTGGGTCATTTGTGTATCATACCAAGATTAATAAGATAGAATCTAACATTTCTTTCTACATGTTCAGGAGGGTGGAGGGGAGGCTACCCTCAACTTCTTTACCCCTAAACTTTTCAGATCTTGGGTTTTTTTAACCGCAACGTAGTTTATTAGATTTCTGGGGTATCTAAGAAAAAAAGGTGCTCAGTTATAAATCGGGATTAAGAAAATCCGATAAAAATTATTTTTGTTGTTTATTCCTAAACGAAGGCTAAGTTACAACTAGCTTTACTATTAAACAATTCGAATGAACTAAACTTCTATCAAGGATAAATGCGGATTCCCAGGAAAATGCAGGGTAGCAGTTTTTATGGGAACTGCTTCTTTGAAACGAATCTTGGAATTCATTTGTGGAATGTGATTACGCTGCATTTATTTAAGAATGTAACTTATGTTGATTTTTTTCTCTGGAACTCAACAAAATAGTCCTTCGATAGATCCCACCGTTGGATAGAGCTTATGGAGAAGAACATTTTGAGTGGTCGAAGGGCTGAATCGGACCAGAAATTTCCGAGCGCCGAGTGTGCAAACTTTTAATAATTACCCGGTATATTTGACGTATGTGGACTTCTATTTCTGGAACTCATCAAAATAGTCCTTCGACTAATCCCACCGTTGGATAGAGTTTGCCGAGAGAAACATTTTGAGTGGTCGAACGGCCCAATCTGTCCAGAACTTTCCGAGCGCGGAGCGGGCAAACTTTTTATATTTACCCGGTATATTTGTAGTATGTGGATTTTCATCTCTGGAACTCATCAATATAGTTCTTCGACTGATCCCACCGTTAGATAAGGCTTGTCGAGAGGCACATTTTGAGTGATCAAACGGCTGAATCGGACCAGAACTTTCCGAGCGTGGAGAGTCCATACTTTTAATAATTACCCGGTATATTTGACGTATGTGGACTTCTATATCTGGAACTCAACAAAACAGTCCTTCGACTAATCCCACCTTTGTTTACGTGTAATTTGTGTGGTTCCACCGTTACTGGCTTATTTTGGACAAATTGGTCGATTTAAACTTATTTCGTGACGAACTGATCGTTTCTCACCGAAATAACTCTTTTCTCGCAGTTTAACTCATTTTAGCACGTTTTCACACAATTCGAGTTATTTGAATCCCATGTTGACAGATTTGGACGATTTAGACAAATTTCGACTCCCTGTGGATTGAACAATCTATCAGGCACGTCCTCAGGTGGTGGATAGGGGAATGGTCAGTGCTTCCGTGCGGGGCGCTGAATAGTGGGAGTGATAAGGGAAAGCTGCACGTTAAAAACTGCACATCGAAGACTCCTGCCGTGGACCAGCTTCATATACCGTAGATATCTGGTGCATCTCTACGAGTGCTGCAGGGATGTCGTAATCGTCGAGATGAATCAAGTGAGCGGGGATCCGTAGGGATCTCGTGGTGAAGCCACTATAAACACTTCCCAATTCTTAAGGTGGGGTACGCGCTGAAGGGATGCAAGACTGGGGGGAAGCCCAGTCCCGAGCGGCTGCGCAGGGATTCACACTGTGGATACGGGCCTAGCGAACACGCGGATATCTTAGCTGAAATTGTACTTAACTCCCAAAGTGCGATTTGTCCTGATTTACCTTGAATACCTACCAACTTCCACTCTACGGAGTATTTTACAATTTTTCCAACTATCCCAAAAACAAAAATGGGACCATGATGAGTAAATTACTAAAACTAGTACCCCAGGCGGGTGATAGTCTTGCCATCGATTCCGACCGGGTGAAAGCCCCGGTAGCCGGCGCTGACCCCATGGATTCGGGGGGGGGGGGGGGGGGGCATAACCGCTCCGAAAAAGGAAAGGTGAAGAAGGAAGAAAAGATGAAGAGGGCCGAGAAGGAAGTAACTGAGTTCACAACAGGGGGAACGGCGCTCGAGAATGCGGTTGCGAGGACAGAGGACGTCTATCGCTTGTTTAAGACGAGCTACAGGCCGAGACAGGACATCGTATACACCGTCTCGGACGTGCGGAGGGCGCTACGCAGGATGGTGCGTTCCGCATCGACCGCGTAGGAAGAACTCAGGGCGGAGAACGCGACCCTGAGGGAGAGGGTGGCGGAACTGGAGAAGGCGAGAAAGGTTGCGGCGGAGACCGTTAACTGCACCGTTCAGATGGAGACGGAGAAGGAAAGGAGGGTGGCAGAACAGCGGGAGAGGATTCGTCGTCTAGTCGCGTCCGGGGAGCTGCTTGCGGCGATCCGGGAGCGTTGGGAGGACGAATTGTTTTTAGCCACGGAGGCAGTCGACAGCGACCCCTTGACCGAGGGTTACCGTAACGATCTGGGGGTGATTGTGGGAGAGCAAGTGAGCTCCCTCAAGGAGAAGGTTCTTGGCCTGCTCCCTGAGCTTAGGGAGCTAGGGGAGGAACAAGAAATGGGGGAGATGCCTTTCCTCGTGCAGTCGTGCCGACTGCGGAGGGGAGCAAAAACGGAAACGATGGAGCGGTACGTCTGTCCTTTTATTTAAAAGATGTTGACGATCGCGAATGTAGTAAAGAACTGTTTTTATTTCATCTTGACAACTACTTAAATAAACTAATTTGACAAAAAGTAACTATTCGCAAATACTCTAAAAAATAATAATAATTGGTGGCCAGACCTATCTATGACAACAACCAAATTATAATACACCTATAAATAAACTAATTATTAACAATTAAAAAGGGACAAGTAAGGAAGTAAATCAGGTACTCACAATCAGCACCTGACCTAAATTACGTGCACCACACGTCTTTTACCGCCAACTGTGAGGAAATCTGGGTCCGGAGGTGGTAACCGGGGCACTGAAAGACCTAGTAAGCACCGCATAAACCGAGAGGAGGACGCGTATGGTAGTCCTTCAGGTCCCAGAGTCGCATCCCTGGAAACTGAGGAAACTTGGAGAGCTCGCGGTGAAGGGGAGCGGAGCGAAGTTTCGCTTCCATGTGCCCGGGCCGAAGGCCAATGGGGAGACCGGGGTGACCAGAGAGAAAGAAGAGGTTATCTTTGTGGCTAAGGAGGAGGGGGCAATGTACCTGGACGCGCTCAAGAGGGTGCGCCGGGTGGTGGCAAAGGGGGGACCGGGACTGGAGATACGGACAGTCAGGGAGACTAAGAACGGGAAAGTTCTCCTGACCGTGCTCAAAGGGGGAAAAGGAGATATGTTGCGGGACCTTCTCACAAGGGAACTTGGGGGTGGTCTCGTTAGGGGGGGGTAAGGGATGCCCGGTAGCCTTTCAGGTCTTCGGACTTGACGGTGTGACCACAGGGGAGGAAGTGGTAGGGGCGGTGGCGGACGCGGCGGGGCTAGAGCGACAACGGCTGTGGTTGCTGGGACTTCGGTCCAGCTTCAGAAGCTGCCAAACCGCCACCCTTCTAGTGGACGGAGACGCAACGAACAGCGTACGCCAGGTCACAGAGCTCCGGGTCAACATTTCAAAATGTCGGCTGCAGGAGAAACGGGACACGGGCTGATGCTTCCGCTGCTGGGAGAGGGGGCACAAGGCGGGTGAGTGTCGGGGGGAAGACCGCTTGGGTTTATGTGCCAAGTGCGCACGGGGGGGGGGGGCACAAGACAGCGACCTGTAGAGAGGAGCGGTACTGCCCCTTATGTAACGTAGGAGGACATAGTGCGGGGGAACCAGGGTCCAATCTCTCCGCCAAGGGGACCGGGGAGCAGCCCGTCATGGCAAAGGGCAATAGGGTGGTCAGGAACGGCAGGTCAAAAACGAGGCGGGGGAAGTCCAGGTCTGAGGAGATGGAAGAGAGAAAGGACTCAGGATAAGACCTACCTATAGATTCGATGCCCGACAGTGAGGAGGAGGAGGAAGACTTTCCCACGACAAGTTCCCTTAGGTCAATGATCGGAGAACGGGGGGAAGTTGACAGGACGAACGACCGGGAACAAACCCGGCTGGACTAGATGAAGGAAGCGGGTGAGTAGGAACGAATGAGAGTGTGAATAAGTGAGGGTGAAAGGGTCATGGCGTCGTCGGGCAAGGAACTGCGGTGCCTACAGATCAATCTAGATAGTCTCGCGATGGACCTCATGCTTCAGGTGGTTAGGGAGAGGAATATTGACGTGGTACTTGGGCAAGAACCCTGTAAAGTGGACGGGGGCTTCATACGGGACAGGAGCGATGACGCATTCATCTGGTTAGCGCCGAATGTGGGAGCGCGGTCGATCCACCGGGATCGGAGGTTCGTTGCGGCGGAGTTGGACGGCATCACACTCGTCTCTACGTAGTTCTTCCCGAACAAGAGCACCGCCGAATTCAAGGCGTGGCTTGGCCGGCTGGAAGGGTACGTCAGGAGGCGGGACAGCAGAAGGGTCCTCTTAGTAGGGGATCTGAACGCGAAAAGTGGGCGGTTCGGCTCCGCGGTGACAAATGCCTACGGCCGAGTCCTGGAGGATTTCCTAGACGCGACAGAACTCGTCCCCATCAACACCAGGGACGAGTGGACGTTCGGCAATCGAAACGGCAGGTCGCTGGTCGATGTGACCATGGCGGGTGTGTCTGTGTCAAGATGGGTGAGAGTATGGAAAGTGGAGGCGGGAATGGAGAGTGGAAGCTGTCACAGATACATTTCCTACCGATTAGCTAGGGGGGTGTACCTGGTGGCAGTTGGAACGGAGGTGTGAGGAAAGCAGGATGAATAGTGAATCAGAAAGGAATGGAGAGAATGATCCGGTACGTGAAGGTACAGGAAGGTCTGAGCGGCGCCGAAACTCCCGATGAAATAGTTTGGGAAATAAGCGGCGTTTGCAACGATTGTTTTAGGAAGCGGGACGAGGGGAACGGACGAGGAAAGAAGGCGACGTACTAGTGGAACGAGGAGATTGCGGAGAGAAGAAGAAAATGCATTAGAACGAGAAGGCGTTGAACAAGGGAGAGAGCGAGGGAAAGGGAGTCGAGCGCGAAAAGGGAATACAAGGAAGCGCGTAAGGCCCTCAAGGTGTCCATACGGAACGCTAAGAGGGAGTTGTGGAAGAGATTGTGCGATGATCTGGAGACAGATGTCTGAGGTCTCGGCCACAAGATTGTGGCTGGGAAACTTGGTCATCTCAGAACGAGCCATTTGCCGGAAACAGAAATGTTACAGCAGGTGGACGAACTCTTTCCGAGGAAAGAGAAAAACGGATGGGTGCCAAGGGAACCAGGGACTGAACACGTGGCTCGGGTCTCAGCGGAGGAGATTCGGCAGGAGGTTGGGAGTCTCAAGAGTCGCAAGGCTCCAGGCCTAGATGGAATACCGAACGAGGTCTTGAAGCTATATGTTGGGGCAGTGTCCCAGGGGATGGTCGACTGCGCTTCACACATCTTGACATCGGGTGTTTTTCCGAAGGTCTGGAAAAGGGCCCGATTGGTGCTGCTGGAAAAACCAAAGCGGGAGCCGGGTGCGGAGGCCTCGTACCGGCCCATCTGGTTAATCGTCGGACAAGGAAAAGTAACGGAGAAGGTGATCAAGACCAGACTGATGGAAGAGGTGAAGGCACATGGCATGATTATAGAAAGGCAATATGGGTTCATGAAAGGCAGGAGCACCATGGACGCCATACTGGGTGTGATGAGGATCGTAGAGAAGATCAAGAGAACGGATTACAAGCGCACGGGCTTCTGCGTTATGGTAACCATTGATGTTAAGAATGCGTTCAATTTCGCGCCCTAGCACCACATAGTAGAGGTGTTCAGGAGATCTCACGTGAGCAAGTACCTGACTGATATCGTGCAGTCGTACCTGCAAGACAGAATTTTGACGTTGCCTAACGGGGAGGCTCGTGAGCTGTCATGTGGGGTTCCGCAGGGGTCCGTCCTGGGACCAGTGCTGTGGAACCTGTACTACGACGAGCTGCTGACGGTAGGTTATCCAAAGGGCGTCACTCCGGTGGCGTACGCGGAAGACCTAGCGTTGGTAGTGACGGGCGGGAACAGGGAAATCCTGCAGACGAGGACCAGGGAGGCCATGGAACTAGTCATCGACACGTTCCGTGCGAAAAGCCTCAGCATGGCGACGGACAAGACGGAGATGGTGCTCCTGCAAGCACGGAGAAAATTGCGAAATATGAGTCTGAGAGTAGACGGAGAAACGTATGAAACGAAGGAGTGCGTAAAGTACTTGGGAGTATGATTCAGTAGGGACGCTCGCTTCGGCGAACACACCCGAAGAACGGCTGACAATGTGGTGCAGGTGACCCGTAAGCTCGAGAGCATACTACCACGGGTGAATGGATTGGGGTACGAAAGGAGGTGGCTGATGGTGATGGCGGCATCGTCGGCCCTACTGTACGCGGCTCCCATCTGGCAGGCGAAATTGAAGTACAAAAAGGACGACGCTATCCCGGAGAGGGCGAATCGCTCGCTAGCACTTTGGGTGGCCAGTGCTTATAGGACGGCTCCAACCGCGGCGGTGCTGGCCCTAGCTAAAATACTGCCGGTGCGAATAAGAGTGAAAAAGAGGTGCGTGATGTGTGAAATGGGGAGGAAGCGCATGGGGGAGGTGCGAAGGTGGGTACTGGAGGAATGAGAAAGAAAGTGGGAGGGGTACGAAGGTTGGGTGAAGACCTTCGTACCCAGAATTGGGGCGTGGTACGAATGTGAATGGACAAAGAGCGGATACATACTGTCTCAAGTGTTTACGGGGCACGGCGTGTTCGGGAAATTCCTGAGACGGATCGGAACTGAGAGGAGGGCGGAGTGCTGGTTTTGTGAAGAAAATGAGGACACCCCAGAGCACACATTCTGGGGATGTCCGGCATGGGAAAACTATCGTGCGGGGGCCAGGGAGGGAGTCTCGACCTGAACCAAAACACGATAGGGAAGGTGGAGCACGATTGAATTGGTGGAGAGTAGGGAGAAGTGGGGATTGTTTGAGAGACTGATTGAAAATATTCTGAGAGCAAAAATTGCCAGGGAGAAGGAAAGGAAGAAGAGTGGGGTGCGGAATCGTGACCGTACCTAGGCCGTGCGAGTAGGAGTCCCCGATGTAATGCCGAGAGGCGGTTCCGGGGCGGAAGAAGGGAGGCGGTTTTGGTGGATAGGTGGGCCCACCAGTTGCGGTCAAATCCCACACTATCGGGCTGACGACCAGGCCGGGTATCTTTAAAAGATTTCCCCCTCCTCGCAAACAAAAAAAAAAGGTAAATTTTCAACTTATTTTCATGATTCCAGGCAAATCAGCGTTATTTGGTAACTTTAGAGCAATTTACGTGAGTTATATCTTCGTGGCCCGAAAATACTTTTTAAAAAAATTACTAAGACTTAAAAGTTACTTTATTCACGAAAAAATATAACTATGAGTACACTTGGTTCAAAAACTATTTTAACAATCGCAATCTTAATGGCTAACTGACTAAAGAACTAAGTACGTGATATTATTTATATGATAAAAGTCCTTAAGTTAGCAACTATATTCCTCTTTTCCTTATATCGAATCCGTATGTATCGACTTATTTTCGTGATTCCAGGCAAATCAGTGTTATTTGGTAGCTTTAAAGCATTTTACATGCAATTTGTCCGTTTTTCACCGTTTCTGGCGAATTTTGGCCAAATCGGTCAATTCGAACTTATTTCGTGACGAACTGATCGTTTCTGACCGAAATAATTCTTTTCTGCCAGTTTAACTCATATTAGTACGTTTTCACACAATTCGAGTTATTTGAAATCCAAAACGTGTGATTTTGATGATTTAGGCAAATTTTTTAGGACTACCTCTCTATATCTTCTAGGACTTATTTTCATGATTCCAGGTAAATTAGCAAGAAATATCCCCTTAATCCTAGGAACCGCTGACCATAAGATACCGACTATGGATTCGTGCTCTATAAAACTACTCGCCGCATTACAACATTAACATTATGTCTGTGTAAAAGCTAATTGCTGTTCGTCTTAATTGTTTAGTTTAAGCCGTAAACCCTATTTTATACTATTATTTTCTTAAGGCCGTAAATAAAGTTTTTTTAAAAGTGATTTCAAAGGGTGCCTCATTTAATTGGCGCAGCCGTGTAGGATCAGTGCAGTTCCACCCTTTATCTATTTCCGTTGTGTGGAAGTGATTTTTAAATCTGTGTGCACCATTCGAACCACCCTTGAAGCATACCCTTTGGAGCAACTCTTTTACAGACCAGAGAAAGCAGTATTCCACGTCTTGGTATCCTCAACAAACATCCCAGTTGACAATCCACTCGACTACAGTACTGGCAAACCTCCCTTCGAGCGACGGAACTTCAACCATCTACTACTTCAATACCGAACGTTATGGACCTCTCCTTGACGATATTGTAAGTAATTACTAAATGACCATTTCATGTCTTACGCATCAAAAATGTTAAAACGAATATTGATTAAAAATAGGGCCAAGTTAGGTTTAGTGATAAACAGAACTTTATGATTTCTAGTTCATTACGTGCATTTTTGTTACTCACTATTATCTGGCATCCCACTGGAATTTGACACAGGAATGTTCCTAACACTTTTATTGCTTCGTTTTTTTCGTTGCTACACGTCATCCATACCGTCTCTTTCCTTAGGCTCACCAATATCCATTGATCTGTCGCGTCCAATCGTTCCATTATCGTGTCAGTGACCTCGGCTTTTATTTGGTTACAGGCGGTTGTAGGTTGGATTTACTTCAACAGATCAACTTCACATGGGGCTGTTTCTAGGTTTTCTGTTAGGTCTTTCTTGGGGCATAAGAAGATCTCTGAGGAAGCTTTCTGACATTCTTTAGTATAGTGAACGTAGTACAATTGACTCATAGCGATAAATTTATTTTTTGGTAAAATAACTTTAAACAGACCCCGAATGTATACTGGGATGGAATAGAGGTGATAATAATTGAAGGATTGGCTATGAACAAGGGTAATGTGTAATATATAAACTATTCTGTTGTTTGATATGAAGCATTCTAAACTTATTAATTTTTCGAGTAAAGGCGTATTTTCCAATGTTATTTCTAAAGGAATTCGGTCCTTTCCTAAGTGGTTCCGTAATTTGTTTAATTCGATGTACAGATCTTTAGTCTCAATGATACTAGAGTGTATTATTTTAAGTTTTGCAAATATTAATGAAGTTTCTATTTCTTGTAGAATAGAATCGATTATCTCATACATATTTATAATTTCGTTAAGGATATCTTTCAGGAAAACAAGATTTTTATCGTCTATCACGTTCCTAACGTATGGTATTACTTTATTTAATTTACTTTCGATTAACTTCTCGTTTTGGTATAATTGCAGCAAGGTTAGATTAAATTTTTCTAACGCTATAATGGTCAAAGTACCTTGATTTAAAGTTTTTGTCTGCAATTTCTTCTGGTTGGCCTGAAGGTTACTGATAATTTTATCATATCTATCTCCGTCGGATGCATCCAAGTTTCCTGTTATGGTTTTGAATATTGAACCTAGCCCATTTATTATTCCACGCTTCGGCTTATTAGGATGGGGGATGATCCTTTGCAATTTCCCTTTTAATTAAATATTGAAATTCGTGAAAACACGAATTTTAATATTTTCAACGTATTTCCGAATTCTTCTATACATGATTTAAGATGGTGCGTCTCGTTTAATGCTTTGTCACATTATCATTTTTTTCCTGTAACGTCTCTATCTGGTGGATGATTGGGGTTAAGTCATAGTAATGTATCATTGTTTGTGAGTCCTTTATAATTCTTGCATTTCCCAATTTGATAGGCATTATTCCCGGGTTATTTCTTAATTCGGTAATCTTTACGGTTTCTCGGGTCCATGCTTCTTGTGCGTTAATCAAAATGCTGAAAAGCAATATTATATTAGTGAGTTATAGGGGTCATGTCCTAGGTTTAGTTAGTAAGAGGGTGTTTTTTTTTTTAATCAAAATTATTTATTCCTGAATGGTATCTTGATATTACCCATGTGAACTTTCTTTCCTGCAGAGGTAATAATGGTTTTGAGATTAGGATCGGTTGATCTTATCCCTATAGGTTTTTTGAATTTATCGCCTAATTTTTGCCTACTCGGTTCCCTGACGTATATTTCCTTTCCTGATTCAATAAGGGATGGTTTGCCCCGTCCTTTATTTCGTTTTTCCATTAGGTTTTCCTTCCTTTGGGTCAAAGTTTCGTTCAGTTTCGCGTACAGAATTTTCGTTCTTTCTTTATGATCAGTAACATAGTTTGACATCAATATCTTATCCAAACTTATATTGAATGGGCCTTCATTGCTTATGTGTCCGTTGATTATGTCTACTGGTTTGAATCCTGTTGTCGAATGAATGGTATGGTTATATGCCAATGTTGCGTATTTCATTTTCTGGTTAATTGGTGCTCCGGATTGACCCTGATTATTCAACAGCCTTATATGCTCAGTCAGTGTGGAATGTAGACTCTCGACGGGCCCATTGGATTGTGGGTGGCCAGAGGACCGGAAATGGGGTCTATAACACATTAGATCAATTCAGACAAATGTTTTTTTTTCTTTTTTTTTTATGTTCAGGACGCTTCCTTATCATCGTTAGAAGTCATCTAAGTGAGGAAAAATCGAATTTTTCCAAAAAAATTGTTTGAAAAAATTACTAGGAAAATTGAATTTTACACCAATTTCAATACCTTTTCTCAGTACTAAAGTGTCTCACGGGACCGTGGAGCGAAAAGAAGTGCTGGGTGGGACAGCTAAAACGGGGTTTTGATGTATTTTTAGGGTAGTTTAGGTTAGTTCAGATTAGTTTTGATGTATTTTTAAAAGTTTTCCAAAGGGTAACATCACTTGTATTAAATATTTTTCTTGCGCAGGGGATACGCTAATAAGATAAGATAAGGAAAGGTAAAGTAAGTGTAATGGAAGAATAGCAATAAATATAGGTTTCACACAAAAATATTTAATACAACTGATGTCACCCTTTGAAAAACTCCCATAATAACCTTACCATGCTTACCGGACTTACACTCCCTATCTTACTTTCCTTACCTTACCTTACATTATCTTACCCCACCTAGCACCCTTTTTCACTCCACGGTCCCGTAAAACAGGTAAGTGTTGAAAAAATGAAAAAAAAAATGAAAAGATGAACAAAACCCACATTTATTTCGTTAAACAATGTCCTCAAAATGCCAAAAATATTATTGTTTTTTTTTTTCATAAAAATGAAAAAGTACCTATAGTGTCATGGATCCGCCTGGAATCATGAAAATAAGTCGAAATTCGTTCAAATCGGTCGAGTAGACGTCTGCCCCTAGCAATATCTCAATTTCCGCAGGTTTGTAAAATGTGGGGTCTGCCAACTGAATAGTGTCAGGAACAGGTATTGAACGTGGATTAATGGGGAATTAGGATTGGTGACAAGTTATCCTTTTAAGTACGGTACACGTTGTTTTGAATACTTGAGACTTATTGAAGCGAGAATAGAATTTTATATCTGTGATTTCCTTCGTGATCGAAGAACCTTGTGCTATTCCTGTAATTTGCAAATTTTCCATTTCTGCAACGAGATCTAGACACATTACTAGACCTTCAGTCACGAACGACATTTGGCTACCTGAATCTAATAAATCACGCACTTAAAACGGCCGTTTATGGCTATCATAAAGTGTGATGATAACCGTACCTAATAGCACTACTTGAAATTGGAAAGATACTGATAGACTTGCGGGTGTCTGATGATTGTCATCTTCAGTATTGGGATTATTAACTAGATGTGTTTGATTTTACTGTGTCATAGCACTTGAGGAGTTTTGATAATACTCCTCACCACGAGAATTTTGCGAGGGCTGAGAAAAACTCCTCGCTCTTGTTAAATATGAAGAAATTGTTTGTTCAGTTGAGTGATGTCATAAGTGTAAAAGAGTATTGTGCCTTTTACTACACGTTTTGCAATTTGAGATTGATTTACAATTTTGTAACCAATGTCCAACAGCAAAACAGCAATTGTAAGCCTTTACATTTTTCACGACTTTGATACGTTCTTTAGATAAAAGATTGAGAAACTTTGTGCAGGCGTAAATTTTGTGTGTATTGTTTTTGCACAGAAAACACTTGAAGTAATTAGTTTGATCTCTAGTTTGTAAAAATGCGTGATACGATTAATAATGACCTCCTTTAGTTTTAGGAGGCCTTTCTTCGTTTGATAGGTTTTCAAGGATTTTACACTTTTTGTCTAAGAAATTGATAAATTCCGTTAGAGTGGGATATTCGGAGTTACCTCTTTCGCTTTCGAAAGATCGTTTTAAATTAAAATCAAGTTTTTGAGGAAGTATTTGTATAAATATTAGATCTGTTAGTTTTTCTTTCACATTAAGGTTTTCTAGAGCTCCGATATTGCATCTTACTTGTGTCATGAATTCTCTTAAATTGTGAGTATTTGATTTTGTTAGTACAGGCACATTCAACATATTTTTGATGTGAGAATTAACGATTAAGTTTTTGTCTTCGTACCTGTTGCGCAGTATACCTAGAGCAATCTCAAAATTTGATCCAACCATCTTTAACCTTTCCAACAGGCGGACAGGTTCATGTTTAAGTGATTACTTTAGATATATTAATTTTTTAACATTAGATAAATTGTCATCATTTGTGATCAGCGTGTTAAATAGTTCAGAGAAACTTTGCTAGTTACTAATAGTACCATCAAATGAAGGTATTTTTAACTCTGGTAACTTAACAGAACTGCTAGTTTCATATGACGAGATATTTGTTGTCTAATGGTTAACTTCGCATCTTGTAATTTCATTGCGATTTTGATTAATTACATTCGTCAATTTCGAAGCTAAATTAAAATATTGTTCGTCTACACTATTCCTATCACTACTATATTTGTTGAAATCTAAACATTCTAATTCCTCCTGAATAAGTGGATAGGTTTTATAATTTTGCTCCAGATCAGTTTGTCGTACAGCATACTGACCTAAATCAATTGGCAAGTCTTTCTTTAACCATGTTTCTAGCCTAGTGAGTTTACTCTTGACTACAGTTCTACGGGTTATTAAATCTTCCGCAGATCCCTTGGTGGACATATTGACTAGATCGCCTTTGACTTACGTTAGATGGTTTTCTAACTCTTTTCACTACCTTGAATTGCACTTTATCTTGCACACCACTTTCATTACCTTTGATCTGTTGATCTGAGTCCCTTTTCCACGCTCTTGGGCTCTGGAACTGGGTGAAACAGGATGACTTCCTGGGTTCTGGATATCCGGCTTGAAGGACCACTATGTCTTGGGGGAAATTTTGTTACTCCTCTGGACAATGTTGTAACTAGTGGGTTCTGCTTCCACGGCTGGTTCTAAGCTTTTTGTTACTGAAAGACCACTCTCATTTTTATCAGACCGAGACAAAACTGAATTGAACTAATTGGCTGTTTGACTTTTTTAAATGTATATTAACAAAAGTTCTTAGGTTAAGTGTGTTTTACAAGTAATTGGTGTCTGGTGATTTCAAGGGTAATTTTAGAACTTTTACGACTTTCTAATCTCTAATGAGGTCAAGAGTGAACTGATCAAAAAGTGGGTGGAAGACTCAATAGTGAGTTCCCACTCCCCTTCCCATGTCGCATTGTAACGACCCTTTTCAATTGCTTCAATTGGACGTCCTCCACTGTACCAGGAACTGATCTTTTGTCTGCCTCTAGTCAAGGTTTTTTTTTCTTCTTTGAAATCACCAGATGTTACAACTTTCCTATAACTATGGCCATTTGCAGCTAATATAACAAATGTACTGCAGTGTGATTCTTGGGAAATTTTGACAGTATGTTTTATCTACCGGCAATAAACTGCATCAGGAACCACAATTACGAGAAGGTTCCCAGGTTTATGATACCCTTTCAGCATAGTTTATTGCTGACATTTGGCAGTCCCCAAAATGTCTGATTGTTTTCAGACATAAACTGTTGGGACCGTTACTGGGTGTGAGTCTAGCGCTCTCTCTCTCTCTCTACCACCGCCTAGACAGTACGTGGATCTTCCCGCATTGACCGGCGACGTCAAGAAGGGTAAGGCCCTTCTAGACAACACGGGCAAAGGAATATAAAAAGTCGCTGGGAAGTAGCACGGATTCATTCAGAGACAGAGTTGAATTAAGAGTTAGATATAGTATCGTGTTTTAAGTGAGAACGTTACAGTGCAGTGAAGTATTCTTTAGTTGTTAGTCGTTATTTGTATTATATCTTGGGTATTAAATAAATTAGCTCCCCAAACCGAACATAAACAATTAACTTTCAAAGGTGATCTCTTTTAACTAGCCCTCCATCTATTCGAATGCAATTTTTTATTCTTTTACGATTTTCTTTAGCGACTCGTCTAAGTTCCAGGATGCTTATGTAGATTTTTCTAACGTTGTCTAGGGTTTTATAGAATTTATTGATATTAACGGATATACTATTTAGAGATTTCTGCTCGCGAATAATAGGTTCAGATGAGCCACTCGAAAGAAAAAGGACCCTTTAGATTCGAGGCGCTCTTAAATACTAAATCTAAGGGTAATAAAACAATGTCGTACCCTGGCTAGAAAGCAATTATCGATTTATGACACCACCTTCGACGTTACCGTGGTACTGATAACCGGAAGTACCGGGTCGGTACTTTCTCATAGATGTTGACAAAGAGCGGCCGCACTTCTTATCAACGCCGACAAAGGGCGGCTATCCTTTCGCACAAGTACCAACAAAGAGTGGTTAGACGTTAATCATCAATTATCAAAATCACATGAAGATAACGATTGCAAAACCCTCTTAACTGACGAGAATACTTCTAACCAGGTTGCGACATACATAGGCGTCTTATAGGGGCATATCAACCCCCTCACAGCTATTTCATCTTAGATCTAACAGGCTTAACTTAATTAACAATATTAACACTATCACTATGTACAACTCAGAGATTTCCTGATCGTGCCTCGATTTTGTCGTAAAAATAGAGAAGTTTCTACATATATACAAAAGGGTTAAAGCTATCTAACTTATGAATCCCACACTTACATCTTGACAATCTTGCCTTATTCTGGCACAAAGTTCATCTCGATTTCTGGGCCTTGTTTCCCACCATTCCCCAAAAATAACCATCGAAATACCACTTTTTGTTTCAAAGCTTCATCTTCAATAGTTTTAGAGATACAACCGGCGTCCTCTGTTAACGGGACACCCGGTATAAGATAACTGCTCACTCAATAATGACCGCGTATTGGATCCCGCATGTATGTATAGCATTATACTATAATTCCAGGCCTCGAGATCTAAGGCACTCGAATATTTCTGAACACTGTCCTGGAACGTCTATGGAACATCCAGATTACGACTGAGGAGTTTTCGCATGACCGTTGATTATTATTTGTATATAATAGATTTGAAACACCCTGTACAATAAGTAATTTTACTTACATGGCTACAATCTATTTTATGTTTTTCTCGCCTTATTAAAATTACGTAGGGAGGTATAAGGTATGTTGTTGATGCTTAGAGTAAAGTCAACTTTTGCTGATCTTCGTGCTCATTTATTATCCCTTAATAGTACATCTGTTAGCACTATTACAATTGAATGACATGTAATGCATGGTATGCATACATTTATTTTTTATTTAAAAATTCGTATAAGTGACGTATTTATCATGTATTAGAAACCTTCTGTCGTGTTTCAACATATACCTACCCCTACTGTATTATCAATTATGTCATAATGAGCATCACGTATGAATATGTACCCTTAAGTATCTAAAAATGAGTGAGTTCCATAGGGACTGTAGTCATTAGATGCAACTTACAGAGATAAAGGCCTGTATCGACATCACACCAAATGGACCAATAGTGAAAGCAAGAGGTTTCTGAACTCTCATGATAAACATCAAAATCATGAATTTGATTTTAGGAGTCTCGTCTGGCCAATTGCTTTCCCAGATTGAATGGGTTAATTTCTGACTCTAAAATCGAATAAGAGCAGAGGCTTTTATGAAATTCTGATAACAGGTACTTACCAGAATCAAGAGTTCATCGGCATGGTAATAATACAAACAAAGCCTTAGCAGCATGCTTATCGAGTACGCAGCTATAGATGCGATTAACATTAACGTTATTTCGTTCTAATTAAAAGATAAAGTTAAAGAATATTGGGACTAAAATAAAAGTTACCAACCCCTGAGACTTGCACTACAGCCGCGGCAATTTGAATTGAGCTCTGAATAAAATCCAACACCATAGGATACGCCATGTTCTTGTTGTAGATGTTAACATATCTGAAAATGTAGAAATCACCTAAAAGTGGGTTATAGCACGTGTTTGTGACTCACTGAATAATATTCTCGTGTCTGACAATGAGGTGTTTAAAAAACAAAAAACCAGCCGTTTCTTCGTCCTCAATGGCATTCAAAGTTTGATATTTACGTTTAAAATCCTGAAAATTCCTGAGCAAATGGTCTAACTTTTTTAGCTGCCTGCAAGGATAGAGAATTAAACTGATCATGAGGATATCGATGACTATTAAAGAATTAGCTCCCACTAAAGCGCCTATACACTGAAAAGTATACGCCATCTAAAACTGATAATATTTGATTTGTCCTTAGGGCATGTAACTTAATAGACCTCATAGTGCATTTGTACATCAAAAGGAAACCAAGAGGATATAGGCAATTCTCTTAAAATCTTGGTCACATTGCCATATGATTCTTCAACAGGTTCAACCATAATAGGTTTCATGAAGTATGTCAAACACACGATAGTCACGAAGTAAATGTAGATCTTACATTTCAAATTGGCGTTTTCAATGTTCTCCCTATCGAGTTTTTGAATCTTGAATTTTGGAATATTATACGATGAAAACTAAACCATTGCTAACTCTACCAATTCATCATCAATACGGTCTCCCTTCATTTCATCTTCAATAATTGTCTTGATCATTTTCGTGAAGCTGGGACTTATTCGTGTTATCAATCGCCTACAGAAAATAACGGTGTATATCAAGGTAACACATAGATTCAAAGACATCAAATCCTTTTTAATGGGATTTTCGTTCAGGATCAAGTATAATTCTATGTATGCCGTGACTATGAATACAGCCCAATTAACAAGTATTATTTTGGAATAGACGTCATAAACACTTCGCATCTTCTTATTTTCTGGAAACATGAACTCCGACGGCAAAACCCCCAACATAAGGCACCCTTTTATGGCTATTCTCAAGTTTTCGCATTTGGGGTATATCTAGAAAAAGTCTTTGGGATAGTGAATTAATATCTAAACAGATGTTTTATAATTAACGGGATTTTGAAGGTTGACTTACGATCATGTTTTTCGGTAGCTGTAGCTCTAGCTATCACTCGTCAGATGCAAATATATAGCTACCAACAAAGTGCGGCACTGAGGTAAGTAAACTGCGGCGCAAATTACAAAGGAGATATAATATTGTATTGTATACAGCATGTCCATTATTTGTGTCTTAAAATAATTCAATGTTAGTTTAAATACTCAAAATGGTAAGTTAGTAAGGTGGGTAAGGCAGATTCAAATACCAGATATTTTTTGGAAATGGCTTTTTCTATGTTAATAGAATTCAATGATCGGTTGCAACAATCTCTAACATATACTATGTGGTAACTACATAATAAGGGCACATGAAGCAATGGCGTTTTTTATTAAATATAAAATATCATAGTTGTCCACGGAGTTTCCAGTATAAATATTTAGTTATTGATGAAAGCTAGTTTAATTGAAATTTAGGTGCTAATGTACGCTGATGGAATCTGATAGGAATGTTGGCAAATGCTGCAAGAAAACAACAATTTCATTTACAACAAAAATTAAAACTTTACCGAGCAATTTATGCATTTTACCTTTACTTTAACTTATGCGTTTGCATAATAAGGATTTCTTCCCGGAGAAAAGACCCTCATTCAAAGGGCGCCTCCAACTGGCACCTTCCTACGAGACTGCGCATGGAGTTCTACAGCTATAAACATTTCGGAGAACTCCTAAATACTCCTCCTTCCTCCAACTATCTTTTGAGGGATACTAAAGTTGTAGCTTTTTCCCAAATCGTCTAAGAGAAGAGCTTCTTTGTGGTCATTGGACTATATTGTTTTCCTTGAACTTTTTGAAGAAATTACTGGAAATTAAAAAATCCATTCACCATAATATTCATCGCAAAAGATTACTTAGAATCTCATGCGGGGCACATACCGGTCTCTTGTCGGTTTCGTGTTCTTTTAAAAATATCGGAACTTGAGAAAAATATTCATTGGTAAGGCGACAGTTATTTGCGACATACTGTATAATAATCTGACGATGATACATTATAGTATTGTCCTCTTATTTAGTTACCATTTTAATTCTTACGTACAATTATATATCAATTACATTAGTATTTAAGTGTCTAATTAATATTTCATGACTCTGTTATAACTTTAGTCTATAATTACTATTATAGTTTAGCCTCATCGCAAGAACGGGTTTTCATCATTGATAAGGAAGTCTATCCGATTTTTGTATCCATATGTTTTATAATTTAATTTGCTTATTTATTAGTTGACCTCGGGACTCTAATGGCAACTCGAAACACAACTCTTTCCTGAAATCGAAAGACACTTGATAGTAAGACAAAATCAGGTTATGTTGTCATGTTGTAGATATGCCTGCCACAAAATCTATAGGTCTTAAATAATTGCAATTTTTATAAAAGCGAAAGAAAAATATTTGTTACAGGGTACTGTCTAGTATTTTTCAGGACTTTAATGTGAATTCTTGTTAATTTAAGGTAGTTACGCATAGAATAATTTAGAATTAAAATCGTGTAATCTTCGGGCTCAGAATCCTCGTGATACGCCTATGAGTGTCACTAGTTTGAGAGTAACTCCCGCCAAGCACAGGGTTTTTTCACCCATTATCCTTGGATAGTAGACGAGCTAAGTGGTGGAATTTTCAGCGGCTTCTTTGTGGGAACTAGTACCAGGGTGCAATTACGATTACCGAAAGACCCAAAAAAGGCCAAATCGTGCCTCCCTAGCGTTACGCTTTAACGCGGCCAGTAGTTATTGGACCAATTGGTCCAATTTGGTATTGGTATTGGACCAATAACTACCCCATAGTCTAAGTACGCCTATGGTTGTTTTCCAGTTGATGGGATATTTAAGAATTTGCAATATGAGAAAAAGCCCTCTTGCAATCTTGCACCCCTGCGTCTTAGGACCTTGCTCTTGGTTCTCAACTACCGGCTCACGTGTCCTCTTATCCGTTACGTGCCTCCCGTAAATGAATCGGTGAAGTGCTTCCCGAAGGGCCGAGCGGAAATCCCGGAAGAAGTATCTGATCCCTACTGGGTGATCTCTTTATCCTTCGAAAGTTCATAATCGACACGCTGTAAAACAGTGAGTTCGGGAGTGTTAGTGCTATATCTGGCAACAAAGAAGAGACACACAGGTTAGTTGTAGTTTACCTAGCATAAGAATGGCATTCTACAATTAGTCTTAGGTTGTAGAGTGGCTTAGAGAAATGTTTTTCTTCCTTTGTAAGTCGGTTAACTTCCAAAGTTTCCTAGGTTAAGCTGTAAAAGTACCGTAAGGGATCTTTTAGAAAAACTTAGGTGGTACCCCTTGGCAAATACATTATACGCGATATTTTTTTTATGATATTAATAAATTCGTATACAGTAAAGAATGGCCTACGATAATTCAAGAAACAGTAAACAAGCTTTCTTCAATTCGTTAAGAGGCGAAGAGGATGACTCCCCAAATACCATTGAGGAAAGGGAAAGTTTGACCGACAAGGCAGGAACAAGATTGGCCCGGATGATACCGGTGCCCCGCCCGCGACAGTCGAATAACCGCAAATTCCACAATAAACCCTCAACATGGACCGTTTCGTTTTCGTTGGCCCACCCTGTATATCGCCTAGATGTAGCAATCCTTGGAGAAACCGAGCCTCATACTAAGAACTATAACGGCATTTATGAACGAAATCATGTATGGTATAACTTCAAAGCGCTATATCCGCTACCACAGAGCTTATTACCTGAGATTAAGTTTGCTAAAGCACAGATAGTATTATCAGATAGCTGGAACTTAGGAGAAATAAACGCGTGTTTTCGGGTTACGAGTGCAAAAGAAAAAGGGAGCAAGTTTTTACTAGGAAGTGATAAACTATCTGAACAACTGTGGAATTTAAAACACAAGCCAATTTTAGAAAGATTTAGCGTTACTCACCACTACAGGGTAGAAGATTTTACCAACCAAAAAGTTATAAGATTTCGTGTGGCAGAGCACAATATTTATTTTGAAAGCGATTTAAATTCAGTGCAAAAGGATTCAATACATGAATCGGAAGATTACGTGTTAGTGTTTTACCCAGGCGTACTAACGTGGCACGAACATCAATATTTGCACAGATCTTGAAAAGATAGACAGATCATAAGCTTAATACATTAAATCTATTGTATATAATTATATTTTCATATATCATATTAATATTCGATAAAAGTGTATGAAATAAACAAAAAAGGACTTGCCTTTTTATGCTAAATCGCACATAACTTGAATAGCAGCAGGTAAATATAAGAAATTTGTCTGGCGCTAGAAAAGATAGTTTTGTGAGGTATGAAATGGGGTTCAGCGAAGAAAAGAAAGAATCTTTTAATAAGTTTTTTAAAGAAGTATCAAGCAATGGATTTAAAAATATTAATAAAAGAGATGAAAAAGGAGAAACAGTATTGCACCATGCAGTAGAAATCTTCGATTACAAAACAGTGAAGTTATTAATAACAAAAGGAGCGGAGATCAATGCAAGAGATAAAAAGGGTTATACGCCACTAGTATACTGTGCAGTATTTGCGAAAAGCTTAGAAAATGTAAAAGTGCTGATTAGGGGAGAAGCAGAAGTAAATGCCACTCAATATGTCAGTTGATGTACGCCACTGCACTATACATGCAAAGTAGGAGCAGGAGTTGCAATAATAAAAGAGCTAGTAAAGGCTGGAGCTGAAGTTAATCAACTGAATAAGTACCGTGCAATACCAATATATTACATATGGGAAAGTCAAAAGTATTAGCTATGTGATAGCGAAAAGAGTGAAAAGGCAAGTAAATTTTTGAGAGAAAATGGTGGAGTAACAAAAAGTAGAAAACTGACGTGCTATGGAATAGAGGGGCTATTGGGAGAAATAGCAGACATGTTGGATAGGAGCTATATGCCAGAGCTAGAAATCATGGAGATCGAAGAAATAAGGAAGAGAGAGAAATCAATAATAAAGAAAGAATGTCAAAATTTAGCAAGCAAGATAATGTGCCAAGTAAACGAAATGATAGATGATGTGGTGAGAATTAAAAAAGGGACTTAATTTTAAAGAAAGGTGGGGGGGGGGGTAGATTATGGTAAAGCTTGGTAAGAAAGAGCAGTCAGCAAAAGAATTATTAGAGAACTCATTTAAAAATATTTATGAAAGAGACGAAAAGGGAATAACAGCTCTACATTATGCAGTGGACGCAAAAATAGTGAGGTTATTAGTTGAAAAAGGAGCGAATGTGAATGCAGCGGATGTAGGAGGATATACAGCACTGTACCTAGCGATAACGAAGAAACGTCTAGAAACCGTGAGAGAATTGATAAAATCAAGAGCAGATGTAAATGCAGAGGAATATGGAAGTAAATGCATACCGCTGCACCTTGGATGTATGGTAGGAGAAAAAGAAATAGTGGAAGAGCTAGTAAAAGCAGGGGCTGAAATAGAGTAAGAAGATGAATTTGGAATGACAGCAATGGATTATGCGAAAAACAGCAAAGAGATAACCGAGGTATTCAAGAAAGAAACAGACAGAATTAAAAAGTTGTTTAAAAAGCAAAGGTAGCAAAGGCTCTATGAAATGCTAAAAATATGGAAAGAAAGGAGGAAATAAAAAGAAAAGTAAAAGGTTTTGAGAAAAAACCATTAGAAGAGCTGAGGAAAATATGGAAGAAAGTATATGGGGAAGAAGCGCCTAGATACTCAAAGAAATATCTGGCACCAAGGTTAACATATAGGTTACAAGAGGAGGAGTATGGAGAAATATCAAAAAAAGGTGCAAAAAGACTAGAGTATCTGGCAGATCGGCTAGAGAAGGGAAAAAGAATAAGTAGTGACAAATTGCCAGTAGCAGGAACAGAGCTAATATTAGAAAGAGGGGAAGAGATTCATGCAGTGATGGTAACAGATAAGGGTTTAATCTACAGAGAAGAATTTTTCACATCATTGTCAGCAGTAGCAGGGAAAATAATGGGAATGAGCTACAATGTACCTTTATTATTTGGGATGCGTGATAAAAATGGAAGTTGAGAATACTAAAAGAGGTGAGATGCGCAATATACAGGGTGTTCCAGTTTATAGTAACAAGACTTTAACAGTCGATAGAAGATCTTTTCTTAAGATGAAAATGTTATATAAATATATGTCGGAATAATGTGAGAAGTATTCTCCATTTTTTGTATTTTGTATATTGCTTCTTTTTATTAACAGAAAAAGAAAGATAGAAGAGACAGACAAACCAGTTCACTATTCCACGACCGCTCTTCTTCCCATCAATCTGTTAACTGCCCGTTCTTTGTCCTTCTTGTCTTAACTTTCCCAGTTCTGGTGAGTCCTTCAGAACCGTGGGAAAAGTACCTGCTAGTCCCTATTACAAAGGAACCAATAGTTTAGTGTCACCTAAATAATTAGCACACATGGCCACTTAAGCGCGCCGTGGCAATAGTGACCTCGTTCGACAGTACTTTGTCTTCAGATGGTCCTGTCAGCCTGCTCTTCATCTTATTGTCTATGCTAATGTTACTTTTACACATCTTAAAAACTAATAAATCTCCGACATATATAACTCGTGTTAATATTGCCCTATCCCTACACTTAGTCATTTTTGAATTCCCGAAAATTACCCCTTTTTGGTTTTTAAATGTTTTGATAGTCATGAAAAACGTCGAAATGAAAACAGTATGTAACATTTAGAAATAAGAAAAAATATGGAAACATTTATTTTTACACAGATGAACATTTTCTCTACCTGATTCTATCAAATTTTTTAATTAAAAAATGAAAAAATAATCATTAACTAATTTTACATTTACATAACATTAATATAACTTAATAGTCATTAGCCCAACGATGTTATTTTTAAAAAAATTTTAAATGTCCTCTACCTTGCTCAAGACATTTATTGATCCTATATAATATGAAAGGATCTATTCATGTTTTGGAACGTTGCAGGTACAATTGTGGCAAAAACATGGGTCATTCTTTGTCGCATGTTGTCTTGTGTTGTCGGAGGATCCATGTAAACACGTTCTTTAATATATCCCTATAAAAAATAATAAGGTTTTGTTAAATCGGGAGATCTTGGAGGTCATGCAACTGGTTCGCCCCACCCAATCTATCGATTTTCGAACGTATTATCTAACATGGTTCTTACTTGTACCGAAAAATGTGGAAGAGCGCCATCGTGCTGCAGCCAAATATTCTGTGCCTGAATATTTAAGGTTAAATTTTCAAGTAAAGCAGGCAAAATATTTGTTAAAAATTCAAGTACTTTTGGTTGTCAAGACGCCCGTCCAGAAAATAAGAGTCTACCACATAATGTTCAAGAATTCCTCTTCAAACATTTATTGGCCAACGGTGTTGGTATATCAATTTGCCGCATTACTCTTGAATTTTCCACAGAATAACAATGGAAGTTAGGCTTGCTGATACAACCATTACGTTTAAACGAAGCTTCATGGGAAAATAAAAAGTTTATTAAAAAATCATGATTTTTCCGTAAACACAATTGTGCCCAGGTACAAAATTCGATCCTGTGCAGAAAGTCATTTTCATTCAATATCAATCAAATCATTTCTGGAAGTACAACTTTATGTGTTATGTAATCTTGCAGAAAGAAAAAATTGTTAACTTTATTGGCATAGAAGCTAAGGAAATCTGACACACTATTACACTACTCTGTATATGATAACGGCATTCTTTGCATATTTGAGAATGAACTTCTTGTAAATCACTTTGACATTAGGTGTTTGTGGTAGCTAAGTTTACATGGGAGTACTAGTGGTGAGGGTTTATCAATACCTCTTTTCCTCTGGATGGTTGACGATGCCTTAAAAAGGACTCGTTGGCTAGTTTTCGGAGATGGATTGCCTTCGTTCTTATTGGAGTTCATTATTTCTGCCATTTCGGTGTTGGTCAATAGCTTAATCCGATTAGATATTTCCACCTGCGTGAGATAGCAAATTCACTTATCTCACTTTATGCATTTTAAGGGTGTTTTAAACTCATCTTTTTTTTTGTGTTGGGAAATTGCCGGATCATCTTGATTGCTCGTTAGAGGTGACGCTGAACTCGTGCCTTTGGAGATCCGCATTCTTGAGCTTGGCATGTCGCTGGGAGAGTTTGGAAAGATTACCGGGGATATTCGCTATCACTTGAGTGTTTTAATTTGTATTCTTCAAATCACTGTTCTGTTTCCTCTTTGTTGAGTGTTTCACGCGGATATGATTTACTACCATAAGGAGCCTCAGAGATTTGCTGTCCTCGAGGGCTTTTTTTGCTTTGTTTAAGAGGTCTGCCTTTACACATCAAATAGATTTGGTTTGCTTTTAATAGTGACCAAAGTTGTTGCAGCCGATTTATTTAATTCGACCTCACTGATTAATCCAGAGAACACATCAGTTGCTGGACCATTCGTGCTGTTCACAGGATCGATTTATACGATTCATTAGAGTTTTATGTTCACAACACAATTGTCACTGTCCAAGATTTCACAGTTCATTCACTATATTCGATAGGGGGACCAACAGTCTCCTTGAAGAGGTTTCCTTATTACCCACTGCTGTAAGTTCCTGCCCTATCTTATGGCTATGTACGTTCTAGATTTTATCACATATGGTATTCGCTATTCATTTTCAAGGAATCTATATTTGAGGTGCAGGAGCTAGATGGGTAATTAATTCAATGGATAGTAAATGGATTAATAATTAAATTAAGTTTATTTTAGTACAATTTATTCACCAATAAATTAAAACTATTGTCTTGGATTATCAGACTTTACATGTCATATTAACATATTTATAGCTCTTGATTTTATTAAGTGTAGATATAACGCATACACTTTAAAAACATACACACACACCTTTTAAATATATATTACAACCCTACTCCATTTGCAACTGCAATAATAAATCCCAATAACACAGTAAATGTTGATGTAGCCACAAGGTTGTTGGTCCCACTGTTTAGGTTATTCCTATAAAATATAAAACAGTTATTTCGGTGCAAGCCCGAAAAATAGTGTTTTTCAAAACGAGCCAGTGAATTGGAACCTGGCGGGCTCTGCTAAACACATTTTCGGTTACGTGAGCAACAACATCTTTTACAGCCGTCTTCCTTGAATTTTTATTGTTTTTTGTTATATTTGATTTTATGAATCTTAAACATGCTTTCAAACCCATTGACATTTTTGAAAGTTTTATAACATTATTTGACAAACAAAGGGTTCAGAAAAACCCACTATTGAGTTATCCATAAAATTATTGCGTATTTTGTTATTGACTGAGTTTCTTATTATTTGATAGCAGTGTTAAAACTTCAGCAGTGTCAAAACTGTTTTGCCAAATTTCACTCTGACTATTTTGATGCCAAAGATTCGGTGCGCTCACGAAGGCCAAGTGAAGTTGATAAAGACAAAATAGAGGCTTTGATAAATCAAATCGTTGATTAACCGTAAGAAAGATTGCTGGCAGTCTAAACATATCGAAATAGGGCATTAGAAATCATTTCAAACATATTAGATATGTTAGTAAACTCGATGTATGAGTACCACATAAACTTAAGGCATTTAAGGAATTCTAACGTTCCCGTTACAGATATTAGTTTCCTGACATAAATAATTTTTACCATTCCAGACGATGTTTGTTTGTAAAACTACTATCGTTTGCGTTCCTGGTTCCAAGACTTGCTCCGATATAATCGTAGTCTTATGAATCGATTTGTCTGTATTTTGGTCTTTTATTATAACTGTGTCACTGATTTTTAAGGTTGCAAAGGAGATTCTCCGAGTAGCGGTTATGAAAAGATGTTTGGAAAAATCAATTTGACAGTTATGTGCTTTTAAAAAGTCTAAGCCTAGAATTCCATCGAAAAAGGACTTAAAGTCGAGAACATAAAATTTATGGAGCTTATCTAGTAATTTTAAATGAATACTTTTGGTCGCCCTGATATTTTTCCCTTCGATACCAGAAACATTCATACTTTCGCCGCGAAACGCTTTTAAGTTTTAGATTTTATTAGGTTTAATGGTTGAAATAGAAGCTCCGGAGTCCACCAGAAATTTCAAATTAATGTTTTTTACTTTGTAGAAATAACAGTTCATATTCAGTCAGGGTTAAATTTCTAATTCGCTCATATCGTTGACAAGGTGAGATGGATCTAGGTTCTGACTTCTCGAGGCCGCTACACAAAAATTTTTGTCAAGTATTTCGTACTCCGAAATTTGATCAGCGGATTCATGTTTCGGTTGGTTATTGATAACAGACTGATTTGTACAGGTTTTAATTGCACTTGAAGTTTCTTCTTTTAAGGCTCGTTTAGCGTAGCAAGATTCCACACTATGCCCGAGTTTATTACAAAAAGAACATTTTTTAATAACAAGATTAATTGGAGATTTATTTGAAGAGGTTTGAGAATGTTGAGGAATGGGGTTTGATGACAAAGTTTGTGAATTAGCATTAGTAAAACGAGGAGTGCTTTGTTTAACCTTGGAGCGGGCGCGCATGTTGATATTCCACGAACGGGCGCGCGCGTTACTTTATACTGCAAATTATTAAATATCGTTTTTTATTTAATTTCTCAATTTAAAAAAAAATTATTTTCTATATTTAATCTAACTATACAGGGTTCGCCATTACTCCGGTCTTGGTTCCTGGTGTGTTTGTATAAATATCAATATGAAATGTTTAGTACAGTACTCGTTTATATTGGAAAGCTGCATGATTTAATAATATTTTTGTTTATACAGGGTGTTCCGTTTTCGCTGGGCAGCATAAAGTTATACTGTTTTAAATAGCAACCCATAATTTTTTTTACGCCATTTGATGAAGCCTAAATTTAGAAGAGAAATACATTAAACATTTTTAAAATTGGTTGCGGCGTTGCCATATTAGAGCAATTTCTTTAAAAATGCAGCATCAGAAAAAAATTATTACAAAACTGGTGTTTTTTTGAAATTTTAAAATTTGTTTTTCTAAAGTAGTAAATGAAAGTCAGAGGTACTTAAAACCTTTAAAATATTTTCTTAATGCACCATTCTTTTTTTGTATAAGAGCGCTAATTTGCAAATTTTACAAATTACTGAAACTCATTTTTTTCAAATGGTACCCATGATTTTTTTCAAGTCTTTCTAATGTAGTTTTCAATTTTCTATTAATTTGCAATAACATCTTTTCATCTAACATTTACAGTTATGGAGATATTTACAAAATTTCAATCAAATTGTAACAGACATTATTATAATCTAACAGGTTTATTCTAGTAGGTTTTGCTTCTATTTAACAAAAGCATAAGTTACTTATTTCATTTAGTCATCATATTACCTGTCACTACCCCCCATCCAATTGTCCCTATATCTCGGTTCTTATGAGGCAAGAATTCTTCGGGTATTTCCTTTTTATTCTTTTTCAGGGTTCCGGTTAAGGTCAAGCCATGTTCTAAGAGACATTTGGCTAAGGGATAACTTGTGTAATAATTATCAGTTGTTAGGTTTCTGTTAGAATTTTCTATGGGATGTATCAATCTCATAACTATATCTGTGGGATTATTTGAAACAACATAAGAGTCTTCCTTCTGCTTGCCACAATATATTTCAAAATTCGAAGTGTAGAATGATTTACTATCACACAGAGCATATATTTTTTACTCATATTTTGCCGGCTTATTCGGAATATATTGTACAAATCCACATCTACCTCGAAATGGATGGAGCATTTCATCTATTGTTACGAATTCTCCAAGACTGTAATTTTGTTTACAGTTTTGTAAAAAAATTGTGAAAAAATTTCTTATTGCAGCTAATTTATCACTTTCTTGGCGGATAGTTCTGGTTCTAATGTCATCAAAACGAATAGATCGTAATAAAAAAAAGGAATCTCTTATAACTTAAGACAGCCCTCAAAACCATCATACCGGTACCGTTTGTGGCCCACAATTCCAAAACATTTGTATGATGTTATTTTTTTACGCCAATTATAAATAAGGTTCTAAACAATGCTTTTATCTCTTTTAGTGTAGTTAATTTGTAGTCTCGTTCTCTTGAATATTCGACAGTTGATCTTCTCTGTTCAATGTATATATTGGTATATTTTACGACATCTTCGAGCATATTATCGGTTATGAAAAGTTGAAACGAAGATAATTCTGATGGGGTTTCCCTTGCGCAGCGAGTGGGGCCAGGAAAAGTTTTGATAGTATTCTTCATTTTCGTCTTTGTAGGAATTCCCAATGGATTACTTATCCAAAGACTAGATCCGTCTTTCCCAATATAAAAGCGATGATCTTCCACTTGCTCCAGAGAATAATTATGATGTTCGTCACCTGATTGCTTAGAGTCACTGTTGTGGTTAAGCAGCTTTATTTCTTCTTCTTCTCCCTCACTTTCATCTGTAAAATCAACGAGTTCTTCTTCTTCATCCTCGTCCCATAGTTTGCTAGCGGGCTACTCTAATTCTTTGTACAATATGTTTTTTTGAGCCCTATAGTAAAGTAGCAGAAAATAGTATAACAGAATTAATTTATTAATATTTTTCATGAAATATCGATATCAATTTAAGAACGGAATCATTTTCTCAAAGAAAAAACAACTCAAACTAAGCAAAATTGTGTTAATTTCAAATAAAACTAACAAAAACGAAATAAATATGTATCACAATAATTTACTTACATGATCGAGCGCGCGCGGAATAAAGTGCTGAAATTAACACTGTCTTACTCAATCGCCAATTGTTCATTGAAAAAAAAACAGGCAGACGCCCATATTAATGCACTTAGGTACTAGACAGGTCTATACACGCATAACTAGAAGGATGACGCCAGATAAATTAGGCTTGGATTATTATTCCGAAAATTGACTAATTGCGGTATAAAATTCGTTGCGCGTCTGCTCGAGGGTTAAGCATGAATTGTTGATTTTCAAAATCATTTATTAATTCTGCAATAGATGTGGGTTTCTGTAAGCGAATGATTATGCAAAGAAAATCTTTTAGACCATTCGTAAGGATTAAATGATGATATTAGCATAAAATATTCTGAACAAATGCATTGTATCCAGTATCATATTTAATAATTTTTTGGATTCGCAACAGGTGGTTTTCGACACGCTGAACAAATTGTAATGGCTTCTCGTTTATAAATTGTTTCAAATGGGTCATTTCATAGGCTAAACAATGAATATCATGCGACTCGCTAAATTTCCTTATCAATTTATTTTTTATGGTTCGCCAATTATTTAGTTCCAATGACACTACGTAGTGCAAAGCGGGAACTTCTAATTTTGCTTTTATAATAAATTGGAAAATATTCAGTTCTTGAGGATCAAAACGACTGTAAGCGAAATTACTAACATCTATGAAATTATTCAATTGTGTTTTCGTACCATCAAATTTTTGCATTAATTTAAATGCTTTATCATATGAAAAATAATTCTTGGCAGAAGATTGGGTTTGAGTAGGGCTTTGCGTCATTTTGACAAAATAAAACTGAGTGATCGCTAACTCTTAACTTAACGTGAACTAATAGAAGCAAAATAAAGAAAAAAATTTAGGTAACAGTTTATATGATGTAATCAACGACTTACCTTTGACTACTAGAGTGGTGTGGGTCCACAGGTGATTCCAATAATCAGGGCAGTTGACCGTGAGGGCCAAGTTCGGGAACTCAGGTTTCTGGCGTTTTTCCAGATGAGTTTCCTCCGTGAGAACCAAAGAGTTTCGAAGTAACAGCTAATGGTGATCTTTGTTTTTTCGTCAAGTCACTTCCAGAATGTTTCACAATACCGAGATTAATGCGAAAATGCAAAATATTAACGATGTTATCTTCTCGGAATCTTACTGATTGCGCCAGTTATAATAAGGCAACGAATACCTAAAATCGTATATTGACTTTGAAAAACAAAAATTATTAAAACTGTCTATCTTAGGATGGACCAGTTGGTTCTGGCACATCGGAATCAAGATCCGAGCTCGCAGATTCGCCATAATAAACATAAAACCAAACAAAAAAAGGTTCAGACACTTGGGGAACCATGCCCATTGCATCTAACCAAATTACGTTGCCCCACTGATTGTCACATATTACACAGGTTTTCGAAAATCAGAAGCAATCGAAGATGTGGTTCAAGAAGAATATAATGTGGAAGATGACATGCTATTGAAATGTTTAGTAGAGTTCTGGAAGAACGTAAAAGACATCGAGCTATCAATACAAGGAAATGACTTCATTCGGTTAGATGAAACACTATCAACTGAGGAGTTATAACTAAATTACGACAAAGAAAAAAACGACGTGAAGGTTAGCGAAGAAATCCTAGTTTTGGAAGACAGTGACAATGAAGAAAAAAAAGAAGACGATTCAGGAACGAGTTCAAAAATGATAGGAAATTGTACTGAAGCTATACAAGTTGTAGAAAGCTTAAAGAAATTCTCTAAAGAGGATTTCATTGCTTTCGAATATTTAAAAAACCTTGAAACGCATTATGAAAAATGTTATCTAGAACCTAAGCGTAAAAAAACTAAGCAACTAAAAATTTCAGATTTTTTACAATAGGTTTATAAAATATGTTGATAATAATAATATTTATTTTGAAATTATCAGATTTAATCTTATACATATTACAAGTTTTTAATATGAGTTTTACTTATTTTTGTATTTAATCATTTTCTTTTGTTAACTTTCCCATAAACGGACAAAAATATCGGAACTGTCGGTGTTCGCTTGTGAGAGATTTCACTGTATACATATAAATATACAGTGCTTTCATTTCAAAACGAACCACCCTAAACAAATCTTCAATTATCTATTGTTTTAAAATTTCCAAAAACACGTCAATTGAGATGTCGAGGGGGAAACTTTTTGAGCTTATGTCCAATCCCCTATCTTCATCCCCTTGAGCAGGGGGCGACTCACCCCTAAAATCTTAAATAGAATGGGGACTCGAGTGATACCTCATTTTAAAGGGCATACAAAGACCTTTTCATCTACGAAGTTTCAGCTCATTCCGTTTAGCCATTCCAAAATGACAGCCACTTGAATTTTGCGATTTTTACAACGAAAAAATTATTTTATCAAATGTTCAAAATGCGACCCGTTATTTTCGAGACAATAATAAAGTCTATTTTCAAATTCTTTGCGAACATTAATGAAAATTTGTCTGGTAATACCTTTGCATTCCAGTGTTATTCTGTTTTTCAGTTCTTGAATACTTTCAATTGGAGTTTTATACATTTTAGATTTAAAGTAACCCCAAAGGAAAAAGTCGAGGGGAGTAAGATCTAAAGACCTTTCTGGTCAATCTATTGCTCCTCGACGACTGATTCATTTTCTAGAAAACCGTTCATTAAGCCATTCTCTCACTGCTAAAGTATAATGAGGGGAGCTCCATCCTGCTGGAAATGTAAATTTTCTTTATTGAGTTCTAAAACTCCATTTTGATTCACTTGATCTTGCAAAGATTGCAAAATACAAAGGTTAACTTCATTTTCCAACAGGTTCAGATACAATTGACCAGTTAAATTTTGTTCTAGAAAAAATGGCCTAATTATTTCGTTTCCCAAAATACCCGCCCAAACATTTAGTTTTTGTAGGAATTGAGTATGTCCTTCCCGAAATATGTGTGGCTTTTCATTATCTCAATACCTGCAATTGTGTTTGTGAACAAACTCATTCAAGAAAAAAGTTGCTTCGTCACTAAAACAAATGTTTTTGATTAAGTTAGGGTTTTCGTCAATCCGTTGGCACATTAATTCGCAAAATTCAATTCTTCTATCGTAGTCGCTTTCGCAGAGTTCATGCAAAATTTTCATTTTGTAGGGGAAAAACTTGTTCATTTTCAAAATTTTGTGCACGGAACCAGTCGAAATATTGGTCAAATTAGCTACTTTGGGAATGGAAAAACATAGATCTACAGCGAACTGACTAAGTACCTCAATCTGGCAAGTTTCATTCACCACCCTTGCTTGTGTAGTTTTCTTATTGCATACAGATCCAGTTTGTTCAAATTTGTGTATCAATTCGATAACATACTTATGACCGACGTTTTTATCTAAATGTCGCTTCTTAAAAACTCTAGCGATTCTACGAGTGCATCGATTTTCGGCTCTGTAAAGGAACATTATTTCCGTTATTTCAGCCAAAGTGTACATTATTTTAAATAATAATTTCAAACTATTTGATAAATGAATATTTTAGCAGTAACGTTAAAATAGTACTAAGTAATCCTAAAAACTAGTGTTTGTTGCTTTGATATCAAAAGAATGCAAGGCATTTGGCATTTCTTTAGGGTTATTGTCTCGAAAATAACGGGTCGCATTTTGAGCATTTGATAAAATAATTTTTTCGTTGTAAAAATTGCAAAATTCAAGTGGCTGCCATTTTGGAATGGCTAAACGGAATGAGCTGAAACTTCGTAGATGAAAAGGTCTTTATATGCCCTTTAAAATGAGGTATCACTCGAGCCCCCATTCCATTTAAGTTTTAGGGGTGAGTCGCTCCCTGCTCAAGGGAATGAAGATAGGGGATTGGACATAAGCTCAAAAAGTTTCCCCCTCGACATCTCAATTGACGTGTTTTTGGAAATTTTAAAACAATAGGTAATTCAAGAATTGTTTAGGGTGGTTCGTTTTGAAATAAAAGCACTGTATGTATAATATAAATAAATTAAGAATAGGGAATATCGAGTAGTAGTAGAGTTATTGTTTAAGATTCTAATTAACATTATGTTATAATATAAATGAATTGGGAGTAGAAAGTACTGAGTATAGTTATAGTGTATTATCGTTAAAGTCGTTGATCATTATTATCTAGAAAGGTCAGAGGGTCTGTTTTAGTCTGTATTAGTTCGTCTTAAGTTAAGTGTGAGAATTGAGTAAGTTCTGTGAGCGCGCGAAAAACAATGGAATGTGGCTTCTCAGACCGTTTGAAGGAAAACGGATGCATTCAAGGTGGCTACGACAAGTTGCATCAAGGGAATTCAATGTGTTCAATTCCTGGACTTGAGACAGTACGTTGTAAAGACTCACATTTGTTTCATTTTTGATAAAAACCCGAACCACATACAGTAGGCTCTGGATTATTCATGCTGATGTGGACTGTACCCATGCTCGGATGATTCGACTTACTTTTTCTTCAATAAACTATCAAAATAACGTGTGCATGAGTACATATTTTATTTATCAATAGACTACTTAAAATAAATATTATTATTTAATGCTTTATATTTTTTATTAAGTACATCAAAATAATTTTTAAGAGCAACACATCTGAAGGCGTAGACTCCGCTTGCTGCTCTACATATTGTAGTGCTCTTTCTAAAGTAACAAACCCTTCTTGATTAGAGATGCGCTAAACAACTGATGGCATATTTTTATCTTCACTTTCAGATTGGTCTGTCCAAGTTTATTCTACCCGAGATTGTTCAGAAACAACAATTTCCTCTATTGATAGTTCATACTCATGATCGACAGAAGCAATCCACTGTTGAACATCATATTCTGCAATTTCTTCACATCCTTTTAACTTTTTCATTAAGTCAAACAAGCTCAGTTCATCCTCGTAATCTGTGTCACTTTCAGTATTCTTCATTCTTCACTAAGCTCATTTAGAGGTAAGTCATCTTCCAAGTTCTCTTCTAAGATTAGAAGATTGTTCCAGGACAGTTTTGTATTGTGGTAGATCGAATTGATTCCCGTGCTTGACTAACCCAATAAATAACATCTCTCAAAGTAATCTGACGAAGAGATGTTTTAAGTGGGTCACTTTCTGTTACTCGTAACACATGTTCAAGGAACAGACACCTGTAATTTTTTTTCAAGTTTTCAAGAACACCTTGATCCATCGGCTGTAGGATGCTGGTAACATTAGGCGGTAAAAATTTGACAGAAATATTTCCTACTTGAAGATCTTCTCCATGATGTGAAGGGACATTATCCATCAGTAAAATCGCCTTTTTGAGAAGTTTATTTTTGTCTAAAAATGTTTTCACCGATGGAACAAATTGCTCTTTGAACCAAATGGTAAACAACTTTGTATCCATCCAGATATTCTTTTGATTTGTGTAATAAACTGGGAGAATATTTGGACAAATATTTTCTATAGCCCTTGGGCGTGCTGATTTTCCAATCATCATAAGGGGCAATTTATGGGTACTTGATGCATTTGCACGTGCCATTACAGTCACCCTCTCTTTACTCCTCTTGTGACCTGGGGCTGCTTTTTCCTCCCGCGATGCAAGTGACTTTGATTGCCGCAATTTATAGTTTAGACCTGCCTCGTCACAATTACAAATTTAGTCCAGTGTATAGCACTCATTCTCCACTAGCTCTTTAAAAATTTTCTTTAAATATTCAGCAAAATTTGTATCGGTAGAAAGCTTCTCGCCACATAGTGTTAACTGGCGCACTCCATATCTTTTCTTCCAACGGGTTAGCCATCCATTGCTGGCTGTGAAATTGGTAAGTTGAGGAAACTGCTTACTAATCATTAAGGCCTTTTATTATAATATTGGTCCGGAGACAGGAACACCTTTTACTCTTTGTTGGATAAACCAGGTAAACAACACCTAATTAATTTTTTCATATTCTTCTTGTTTCATCGATTTCCTCTTAATAAAGGACACGTGCGTGCTGCACCCCTGTTCAATATCCTTCCGATCTCCCACAGTTTTTTTCTCCAATCTCCCACAGTCACTTCACCAACTCCATACTGTTTTGCTATTATTGTCAGCGATTCACCTGCATCTAATCTTTGTATTGTTTTTAACTTCCCTTCCACACTCACAACCTTTCTTTTTCTTCTATTCCTTTCCGTTTGACTTTTTTATTTACTACGCAACTTACTTATGCAACTCTAATGATTAGCGAATGCTGACTGAAGTGTAAATATGTATTCCCTTGATAGCGGCGATAGCCTGTATACACAACTGTGCAGAGAAACCCCCGGTCTAATAGGAGATTCCACGAGAAATATCCCTCAACTGAATTACGTGCTAGGCAAGATGCTGATTATGCTTTCTTTATAATATATGTATGTACCATGCCAATGTATGATTATTAATTTCATTAATTCACTAGTTGTTGCCAAGTACTTAGACTAGTATTAAGTTGTATTACTCTACGCCACTTTAAAATCGTGTCAAAGCTGAATCAATTCATACTTGTTGTTTATTCTAATGTGTCGTGTAGTGTAAACCACCCTAATTTCTTAATCAAATTTCACTGTTTTTTTAAAACCCATTTCGAAGAGAGCTTCATTTAATTGGTGCAACCGGTAGGATAAGTGCAATTCCACCCTTTATCGGTCTTCGTTGTGAGGAAGTGATTTTTAAATCTTTGTGCACCATCCCGATTCACCCAATAAGCAGAAACTCTTCAAACCACCCCGTGTGTGGACCATGAAAAACAGTATTCGGCATTGTGCTGTCATTGACAACGTTCCAGTCGATGATTGACGTGACCACCCTGCTGAGCTACTACCCCGCCTAGCAATTGGACTTCAGCCACACCTTTATAGGAAACTCCTTTGGTTGTGTACCTCTGCAATATCGACTTTATGGACCTCTCCTTGACGACATTGCAAGTAATTACTGAATGACCATTTCATTTCAAATCCGTCGCGAAGATTAAAACAGATATTAACGAAAAATAGGGAAAAGTTAGGGTTAGTAATAAACAAAACCAATAGTGATAAAGAATCAGGAAGCTCTGAGAGCCAAGAATTAGGTGCTAGATATACATCTCCCGAAGAAGGGAAACTTTCACGATTATTTGAGAATTTAAATATTAAAAACTCTACCAAGGACAAGATGGATAGCATTAAATTCTATACGTCATTATTACCCAGTTTCTTGGGAAACCAAGAACATTTAGAAAGCTTTATACTTTCCATAAATGAATTTTATCAGGCATACTATAATACCTCAGACGAACAAAGGCGACTTGTAAATGCTGCAATCAAATCGAAATTGGTTGATGATGCCAGAAACTTTTATCTTTCTCGACCCGATTTAAACAATTGGATAGAAATGCAATATCTTAAAATTACTAAAAATGAATCCATGCTACAATTTGTGGACCGATTGAAAACTTTTGTACAAAGAATTTTTTTTTAAATCCAATGCGAAGTCTCTGATCAGATGTCTAAAACTACTCTGATATCTCAGGTTAAAAAGACATCCGTTCTAATATTAACAGCCAACTCTCCTCAAACATTAAAAACCATGCTTATGATACAACGTCCAAATACATTGAATGCTGCACTTTAGCATGTAGTCAATCATAACATGGTTGAATCGCATGTTAATTTTAGCAACCACCATTTTATCAACAACCATTTCACCCCGTGGAACTTTTCTGAGCGACCAATTAACATTCAAAATAGAAACCCATCTAGGAATCCAATTAACCCTTTTCGAATTCCCACCAATAATCACCCACAAACCACAAGAAATCCAAGAACAGCTCAAATCTCCCAGCCTGTTCGAATGCAACCCTCGCATGCTTCAAATAACGTCACTCCTAACCAAGAGTTTGGAAAACTAAGACCGACACCACGGGAAGCCCTAATATCTATGTCCATCTCTACTGCAGGACTCTCTGCCCTATACCGGCAAAGGCAACCCCCTATGAGATATCCCACTTTTCAACCAACGGGCCCTCGTAATTTTACATCTCAAGAGCTGATTAATATCGAAACTCAGGCTCCTTTAACATTCTATAGTAGTGAATTTGATCCATCTGAGGAAGCTACATCTTCTGTGTACAGAAACCTTCAGAATGATGAAACCAGTTCTGGTATTACTAGAGAATGTGATGAAAATTTTCTACTAACTGCCTCTTACCAAAACTTAACCTAAACAACATTGCCCAAACTACAGAGTTGCCCTATTTTTATCTCCCCGAGAAACAAATCACTGTTCTCATAGATACAGGGGCTTCGGATTTTATCATCACCCTAAGAATTGCAGAACTATTCCCAGAAAGCATTTTCTGTGAACCCTTTGAAGTAACTGCTTGGAAACAAACCTACCGCAAAAATAAAAATTTAAAGTTACCATTATTAGAAGAGCTAGGCATAGATTGTCCATTTAAGCTGCGTATTTTAAACTGGCATAGCGATTTCGATGCCCTAATAGGTTCTAGAAACCTTAAAAGATTAAAAGCTCTTTTAAATTATGACAGCAAAATCTTGATCTGAATTGCAGAACTATTCCCAGAAAGCATTTTCTGTGAACCCTTTGAAGTAACTGCTTGGAAACAAACCTACCGCAAAAATAAAAATTTAAAGTTACCATTATTAGAAGAGCTAGGCATAGATTGTCCATTTAAGCTGCGTATTTTAAACTGGCATAGCGATTTCGATGCCCTAATAGGTTCTAGAAACCTTAAAAGATTAAAAGCTCTTTTAAATTATGACAGCAAAATCTTGATCCTAGGAAATATAAAGATCCCATTTTCCCTTGCTTATAATAAACCTTTGACCAAACCTATAAAGAACATAAATACTGAGTTGTTAACAATACCGGTCAATTATGAAAAAGGTACCGCTATTTTGCCCTCTTTCCTAATAAATGAACATATTGTACCCGATTCTCTAGTCAAGGTTTATGACGGACATTGTAAAATTCCCAATCCCGCACCATAAATTCAAATTCATTTTCATCAGCGCATAAAAGTCATACCCGAAGATCAATTTAAATTACTCGACCCGTCAACAACTCCACCAAATAACCAGCTAGAAACCCAGATACGATTAAACCACCTAACCTCGTTGGAAAAATCGAAATTTATGCCCATTTCATGAATTCAAGGACATAATATACAGTTAAGATTCCGATTTGACTTTTATCAGTCAAACGAAACATAAAATTCGAACAAACACTGATAGCCCAATTTATGTTAAATCATTTAAACATCCTCCACGCATACATCAGGAAATTCAAGTTCAAATTTAAAAACTCCTAAACAACATCATTCGACCCTAAATATCACCATATTCGGCTCCTGTATGGACAGTTCCGAAAAAAGCGGACGCCTCAGGAAAACAGAAGTTTCGTATGGTTTTAGATTATCGTAGGTTAAACGACGTCACTGTCGAAGAAAAATATCCGCTGTCAAGAATAGAGGAAATTTTAGATAACCTTGGGAGATGCACGTACTTTACCACACTTGACCTAGCCCAAGGATTTCATCAAATCGAGATGAATTTCTGTTCTATCGAAAAGACAGCTTTTACTGTTGAAATGGGTCATTATGAATACTTAAGAATGCTATTTGGGTTAAAAAAAGCACCCACTACGTTTCAAAGGATGATGGACGAAACACTTCGTGAATTTTTGTATAAATTCTGCTTCGCATATATGGATGATGTCGTGATATTCTCCAAATCACTTACAGAACATATTTACCATGTATAGAAAATATTTAAGAAACTAAGAGAAGTCAACCTTAAAATCCAACTAGACAAATTGGAGTTCTTGTGCAAGGAAGTAGCTTTCCTTGGCCGTATTATAACCTCTGACGAAATCAAGCCAAATCCCTCCAAAATTGAAGCTATTCAACGCTACCCTATACCCCGAACTCAAAAGGAAATTAAGTCATTCCTAGGCTTAGTAGGTTATTATCGCCGTTTCATTAAGAACTTTTTGAAAATCGCATTCCCTCTCACCAAATGCCTTCGAAAAGCAAGTGAAATGCTAATAGGAAAACAAGTATTCACTGAAGCATTCTATAAGTGTAAAGAACTAATCAGTAACTCCCCAGTTCTTCAATACCCCGACTTTCAGAAACCATTCAAATTAACGACCGATGCATCTAATATAGCAATTGAAAGTGTGATGACAAAATGACCATCCGATAGCATTCTATTCCTGTACCTTAAATTTAGCTGAAAAAACTATTCTACTATAGAAAAAGAACTACTTTCTATAGTCGATTCTGTAAAACATTATCGATGCTACTTGTATGATGTTACGTTCATAGTGGAAACCGACCATAACTCTCTTGTGTGGCTTTCCAAAATTAAGGAACCTAATTCAAGATTAATCCGCTGGAAATTGAAACTGGAAGAATTTAATTTCAAAATTAAACACAAAAAAGGAAAAAAAATGTAGTCGCTGATGCCTTATCTTGCGTAGAAATTAATGCCTACGAAACCAAGGATCAAAATCTAGACGATACACAGTCCAAGGTATCTAACGTTGACGATACAATTGCTAATCTCGCTGACTTTGACCTTGCTGATTACGTACTGAATGAACGATACCTTAAAGAAGAAAACACTGCCTAACATAATGACGATATATCGGATATTACTGTGCATTCGAATAATGATCCTGAAGGGAAAAGACTCCTCATCTCCGAATTACCGTTAAATTATGCATCCAATCGTTTGGTGATTGAGTACAGCAACGAATATAAACATACCTAGACAAAATCTTTTAGAAAAAATCATCATACCGTACGTATTGTTCAGAAAAATTGTCAAGAACAAATCTTAAAAATCTTAAAGAATATAATTAAACCAGATGTGACATTTACCATTTACATTTCAAATGAAGAATTACGATTCGAATTTCAACGATTGATAACAGCAAATCTGAATGAAAATGCGAAGTTAGTATTTTCCAACACATGCCTTGCCGATGTGACCGACGCCGAACATCAACAGGAAATAATCTAGCAGTATCATCAGAACAATCACAATGGAATCGTTGAAACATATAATCACCTTAAACAAAAATAATACTGGCTAAGATTACGGGATTCTATTACTAACTACATTAATAAATGCGAAATATGCCTTCAAAATAAATACGAAAGACATCCTTATAGAATTGCTTATGAGGGTCCTTTATTATTCGACAAGCCCTTTAAAACTATACACATAGATGTTTTTCAATTTTCAAATTGCCAATTTCTAACCCTTATCGACTCATTCTCCAAATATGCTCAAGCATATTTCATACAAGACCGAAATACAATAACTATTCTAAATAAATTAAGAAACTATTGTGCAGATCATAATACCCCCAAAAAATAGTTTCGGAACACGATAGTGAATTCCAAAATAACGTTTTTAAAGAATTTTGCCAACTGTTTAACATTGAACTTCATTATACCACCCCGGGTAATTCAACTTTCAACAGCCCGATTGAAAAATTACATTCTACTTTCCTCGAAAAATTAAGAATACTGAAAATGGAAAACCCTGATGAAACACCACAGAACCTTATGATATCTGCAGTATTAATATACTATCGGCCACAAAAGTGGTCGACCACGCTAAGGTTCAAAATCGCTTGACGCGTATTCCGAGCGAAGGTACAATTATACTTCTGATCGTGAAATGAATGTTTTAAAAAATATTAAAACTTTATTCATTAGAGCGATACAAGATTCTTTTAGATAACTACATCTAGTTTGAATGTCAACTTATAACTAACTGTTGGTTTACATGGTTTCGCCTTTTATAGTAATTAGTTGCTGATATGGCTAAACTTGGTATTCGTCATTTTGACACGTACAATAGATGATGAATCATATCTAAATCTTACAATGTAAGGCAAAATAGCCATATAACTATACCTTATCAGTTCACAAAAAATGATCCACAACAAAAACGTTCTGTCAAGCGAATAAATTTAGAATTTTACATCGAATACCAAGTTTGCCGGAATATTTTCAGGATAATAATTTCAAATAAATCAATTCTGCTAGTAATTGTGTGAAAACATCACTATATTAACATTGAATTTTGTAAATTGCAAAAGTTGATAAGGCTATATAATTGTTTAAGATGAAAACTAAAAAAATACATGTTAAATTCAATTATAAACAAGACCAATAATTTACAAAACACTGTAGAACAACTTACTAAACTTCAAGACTTTTATTAACAATAATATTTTGCTGGGAATTAGGAATTAACTAGTCCGACTCTTTCCTACCTCTCACTTAACAATCAAGTGATTTCTATGTCGCAAAAGTTCTTTAGACAAAAGATGACATAAACGGCGTTTTTCGTAATGCGTACGTTAAAAGGAAATATTTCAAGACACATTTTTTTCGGAAATACAGTACGATCGAGAGAAAATAAACTTAAAATTTATATAAATAAATGACAAAATTAAAAATAAACAATTCTAATAGCGGGTTACTCCCCCATTGGCGTTGATGAAGTCTTGTAGCATCCGGCCCATTGATCCCATTGAACCCATTGATAATTTATTTACCTCCATAACATTTTTGAGGCATAATAATTGCATTTTTTACTTGGTACTCCAAGACCGGCCTAACTTATTGAGAGAAAAATGCAGAATTACTTCTCTTAAGCTAAAACATAAAAAAATTTATATCTTGTGATACATCGTTGTAAAGGGGTTATTAAAAACTTTTAAAAATCGTCAAAACATTCCCAAATTTAAGCCAGTGATAAAGTTTATTATTTGTTTATTAGTTAGTAGTTAAGTTATTAATTGATAAAAGACTATGTGATTACGCACCGTAATATTCAACTCACGACTAGACTAATTTCGGAAATATTGTACCCTTGTTTGTACAAAAGCACTATATTATTGTTTACGTCATTGTTCAGATTCGGAGTCATTGCGCTTTAACGATGAACTGAGAAAATACCAAAAAATAAAATTGTCTTAATGAATTGGGCCAGCAATACATATTTATGTGCAAAATATTGATGTATATACACAAAAAGGAGGATCCAACAAAAAGTAATCTAGGTCAAGTGTAACAAAAAAGATAGCCGACCCATAGTACCGCAAGCAATTTTGATTTGAAACTGGTCGGCCACTTTTGTGGTCGATAGCATATACTTAAATGGATACACTTTCATGAATATTTTTTGCACATGTATCGCTTATAAATGCATGTACTTTTTAAGCTATAGAGAGATGCAAAAATGGTTCTGACTTAAACGCACTTTCTCAGTAAAAAGCATTTTATCAGTCTCTATTTGTTGAATATGTAAGGAGATCATGTCGGTTCGCTTAATAATCATCTACACAAATTTGCACATGTGAGAAGATTAGGAAAAAATTCAAAAGCCAAACTTTTATTGTTTACAATTTTGCAAATTATAAAAAATGGGTTATTCTTTTACGACTAATCGTTAGTCCGGATATCAAGTTCACATATTCAAGTGGAAACTTTTAGGGTTCTTTATTATTGCTAATATTAAAACAAAGAATTTACGACTCTTTTGCTATACATCTTCCACGAAAATAATAAAACTAACACCAATTTACGTTTTGGTACTTTATGACTCCAAGTCATGAAAGTAGGAACGAATTAGGTCGTCATCTATTGATTGGCATAGTTTCTACGTTATGCACATTTAGCGCAAGTTTCACAAAAATAGAGTGGAATTCTGACTTTATTTATTGATAGAAGAGGATGCTTCACGTGTGGCTGAAAGTTGCTTATACGAGGTCTGATAAAAAAATACAGTGAAAGAATTTTTAGAGCCTCAACTGCTGATGCTACATCCATTTCATGTCATATGTCCGATGGCTTCATCCGCTGAGACAGACTGTGTCAAGTTTGAACACGTTCTGACTGGTTAGTCAGTCTCCAGAGCCACTAGAGTAAGGTCCTGTTTATCGCGTCTGTCGCGCTTCATGGATTTCGAATAAAACGTTAACATTAAATTTTGTTTTAAGTTGCAAAAAAGTGTCAAAGAAGCTCATGTAAAGTTAAAATCGGTGTATGGCGATAATATGGTTACTTTGAAGGCTGTTTACAAGTGGTATTAGCGATTTAAAAATGGGAATGAGTCGATTGAAGACAAGCAACGTTCGGGACGTCCATCGACCTCAAAAACTAAGAAAATATCAGAGTTCGTTCCAAGGGAAAGAATTGTAAATTCCGAATTTTACAAAGGCGTATTGCAACGTTTGCGAAAAGATATATGAAAAAAGAGATCAGAAAAATGGGCTAATGGCTTCCTTCTTTACCACGACAATAAGCCGTGTTACACGTCGTTTCTGATTCGTGAGTTTTTGGCAGGGAAACATTTTCTTGTGTGTCCACATCCGTCTTATTCGCCAGATGTAGCATCATGCGATTTCTGGCTCTTCCCAAAAATAAAAACCGCGCTAAAAGGAAAACGTTTTAACACCGTTCTTGACATTGTGATAATGATTCCGAAAGATGCCTTCCAAAAATGTTTTCAGTCATGGATTCAACGTTGGGATAAGTGTATCTCTAGCCAAGGACAGTACTTTGAAGGAGATTAATTCCATTTCCATGTAACTTATTACTTTGTTTGTAATAAAATTATTCACCGTATTTTTTAATAAGACCTTGCACATACACTGTATTGATTTTCATATTGGTTAACTTTCGTATACAACTAACCTTCCCGAAAGTTTTTAGTGCAGAAAGGAAAATTAAATTCAGGAATCATACATAAATATATTCATTAACCTCGCACCGAGAAATTCATGTTCAATAAATTGAATGATTGCACCAAAGAAAACATAATTCCTCAGTCGTAGAAGGGCGACATAATAGATTCAATACCAAAACATGGGCCAGACAACTCTAAAACAGAACACTATAGACCTATTACATTACAATCTACAATTAATAAACTGTTTGAGTTAATAATAAAAAAGTGACTACAAAAACTAACAAAAAACGAGTATGAAGTACCATTTTGGGTTTAAACCAAAAAACTCGACGACAGGCCCACTATTTACGTTGATCAACAATATACAAACTACGCACCTACAAAACATCCGATCACCTGTACTATTATTGAACATAAATAAGACTTATAATTTTATATGGCATGTGAGGTTTGGTTACTAGTTCAATTATTCTACGTTGGAGTGCTCAAGTATATTACAACATCCACCAAAATAAACAGTGCCAAAAATAAAAATTTGAATTATTTTTTAATCTCTGTAATTTAAATGTTCAAAATGTTTATCATTTCGACACAACAAACTATATATCGGTTTTTTAAGTCACTAAACATATTTATAAAAAGTGGTTAATTGCTGAACAACTTTTTAAATTCTTTTTTGTAGTTCTGCAAAATTCGCTGGCGGATTTTCTGAGTGAAATATTTTGTCTTTCATTATGCCCCAGATGTATGCATCAAGTGGCGTCCGATCAGGTGAATGAGAAGAACGTTTGAAGTCTGTTCCCCGGGAAATTATTCTATTATCAAAATTCTGATGAAGTAAGTCTAGAGCGCACGCAGCTGCACGGTTCGTTGCACCATTCTTTTAGAAATGTAAAGAACTGGTTGGACCATAATTTTCCAGATAGATTGGATGAAGATGGCCTGTCACTTGGCTTCCACATTCCCCCAGCCTAGCTAATTTATTTAAATGAAAAACTTGTAATTTTTCAAAAAAAATACAACCCATTATTTGAGCAATGTCTTTAATTAAAATTATGTTCTATTTATTAAATAAAAGTACAAATTTGTTACGCAACTGAGACAGATACGAAAAAATGTCAAGAGACATTTTTTGTAGAGAATGAATTACTCATTTAGGAAAAAAATTTAAATTTGATTTTAGACAGGAGCATATTAGTAATTTATCGAATATTATGATAGTAAAACCCCACAACTCCGGCACTGGTTGCTCGTGGGCCGTGATATTATTACAGAATATGGTAGCATACAATGTGATGCTGTACACTAAATTTGGTTTAAATATCTCCCAAGGTTGGAGTATTATAAAAGATAATTGAATTTTTTTTTATTTTCAACGTCCGGTATCTTTAAAACGAAGTGTTTATGGGTCCTATGTTGATATGAAATTTTCTCCTCAAAATAAGTTTTTCTATTGATTGTTAAAGTCCTGCTATAAAACAGTGGACCACCCTGTATAGTATTATAATTATTTCTGTGATTTTCAGACGACTGAAATCCTAGATACTGACATCAGTGCTACCCAAAAAGACGTGGATTTAGAAACAAATGACTATTTACTTTCTTCACAACCCGATCAAAAGCCACGTGTTTCTAAGAGGTCCACGACTGCAGATTCAATTTTAGAAACGGCTAAAAAGATTATACGTGATGCTGGTGAAAAAAGGAGAAGTGAGTATGTTGGTTTTGGAGAGCATATAGCAAACAAGTTAAGCAACTATGATGCTTATACCCGCACGCAAGCAGAATTTAAAATAATGCAAATTCTGTTTGATCATGACGTGGGAATGTACAGAAATCAAGGTTCGACTACATGTACACCATTACAAAGTTCTAGTAGCGATAGCAGAAGTGAAGCTAACACTTTATAAAACCAATATTCAGACATATCAATTCCTATTCCTATTATCAATTCTAATATCCTATTCAAATTCAGCACTGCAAAACAATTGGCAGAACATTTATGTTCCTCATTCTCAAGAGTGTACCACTGCAAATCAAACCCAGTCACCGCAAAATAAATACTTTGCAGCATATTATTGTTCCTCAGTACCAACAAGATACCTCTTCAAATCCGATAGTGTTTACTACAAATTCTTCATACGACAAACTTGTATCGGTTGCTGTCCACCAAAGTGATGAATAATTTTTACTTAGCTTATCATACTTAATAAATCAATTTTGACTTACCTTGATATATTCTTTTAATCCTTCCATTAAGGTTGCACAAACTTCTGGAACAATAACAGAAATCGAAGCATTAGACACTCTGGACAGATACATTAAACTTTTATATGAACCTTCAATCGTTAAAAACCGTAGAATTATCGCCAATATTGTGGTAACAGGTATCGCTTTTCTCATATTTGTATCATTTCTTTTTACTATTAGTCCAATTATGTTTAAAAAAAATTCAGTCACTCTTTGACATTCTTGAAAAATTTTTAAATAAGTTATTATCAAGACTTATTTCTACACTTATGTTGTCTAAAGTTTCACGCCTATTAAAGTAAGGCCGAATCTACGATCTTCTCTTTTTTTCTTTCATTTTTCATTTAAAACAATATAAGCCGATGTGATGTGAATGATTTCGTCAGCCATTCTTGCCCGATTTTGTAGCTCATCTACGAAACAAAATGTTTGACCATACTATTACAGACAATATATCCGAAATATGTCTTGCCAAACCACATGCTTCATTTAAATGTTGTCATGATGGATAGTCTATAGTTGCCAATATTCCAGCCATATATTGTAATAAAAATATTGCCCGTTTAGAAGTACCTTTATAAAACGTATTTTTGTCAACATTTCGCGGACATAAGTGACACCTTTTTGAAAATCGCTGCCTTTTGTCAGGCACATCGGTATCTTCAACATCAGAGCTTCGTTTTTTCATCTGAAGGCCTCTTGGGAGTCATTGATTTTGGAAGCGAACTTCTTCATGTTTAGCTATAAGCTGATAAGCTAGATTTTTTAGAAAAAATATCCTTTTTTCTTTGTGTTGCATTTGTGAATAACTTCCGAATTGATTCCAGCACAATTTAGTAGGGCATGGAAAATCGTAAGTGGCTACCTTTTACTTTTGCGCGAAACGTTGTAGTAGGTTGATATTTGATCGACCATATCCACTTCGCCCTTCGTGCGATTGTAGAAAGTTACTATTTCAGGTTTTAATGAATCGCCGGTTCCATTATCAATATCTGAGGTGTGATGAAATGATGACATAAGTAAATCAATTTTCGATTTTTTAGGTACGTACGATACCAAAGTGATATCCTTTTAGAAACCAAATTTCGACAAGAACTCTGGACGATTTTTGCTTTCTACAAAACTTGAAGGTAACTGGCTTTTATTTTTCCGGACAGTACCTACAGATGTCAGATTATGATCCTTGAGTAATGTTGTTATCAGTTCATAACTGGTAAATCAGTTGTCAAAGGATATGTTCCTGCCAGATTCGGATATCGATTCAATCGGTCTAATTATCACATCATTTGGTTTGTAGTTGTTCCTACATCAACTTCAAGATTTAAAATAGTAAGATTTAGCGTCAACCAGAGCAAATATTTTGATTCGGTACTTGGAGGATTTATTCGACATGTACAGGGCGTTTCAATATCTTTGATAACATTTTAATCAGCTGTAACTTTTTTGTTTTTAAAGGTATCCAGATGAAACAAAAACAAATTTTTCAAATAATATTTATTAAGTTTTGTGTGAGTGAATTATATTGTTCAATAAATCAGATGCGCGGGCCCATTTAAAATGTTATTCCCGCACAATTCCCTACTCTAAGGTAAAGGTAAACTTCAACGCATTTTGTTTAGACTACATATTAATTTAAAAAACCAGAAACGCATCTCTGTAGATCGTCTTTTGCTTTCAAGCTTTGATTGTAGCTAGTAAATCTTTCGGTTTTGTAACCCTAAATTTAATGAATAATCTTAAAAAGGTGTAAAGTTGCTTAATTCCGAAATATAACTAGTGTATTGAGCCGTGCAGAAGAAGTCGTTGTTGTCGGTTCTCGTAATGTGTTTTATATACAAAAATTACGATTGTTATGCAGGTAGATTTAATTATTTAAATAGTTATAAAATAAATCGGTATCATTATTCATAAATAATTACGATTATACATTATGATTGAAGATTGAATTTGTTTTTATTTTTAGACATAGCCGAAAGTGTACGCCAGCCATTCGAGTCAAAATACCAATCTCACAAAAAGAAAGCTGATGATCAATAATCCGTTTGGTTTTATTTTTTAACGGAAGCAGTAAGTAGGAATACTGCGAAATGTAAAAAATATCAAGTCATTTTATATTTTTATATTATTTAATTTTTATGAATATTTCGATCTACCACAATACAAAACTGTCCTGGAACAATCTTCTAATCTTAGAAGAGAACTCGGAAGATGACTTACCTCTAAATGAGCTTAGTGAAAGAATGAAGAATACTCAAAGCGACACAGATTGTGAGGAAGAACTCAGCTTGTTTGACTTAACGAAGAAGTTAAAAAGATGTGAAGAAATTGCAGAAGATGTTCAACAGTGGATTGCTTCTGATGATCACGAGTATGAACTATCAATAGAGGAAATTGCTGCCTCTGAACAATCCCGGGTAAAACAAACTTTGGCAGACCAATCTGAAAGTGAAGATGAAGATATGCCATCAGTCGTTCAGCGCATCTCTAGTCAAGGAGGGTTTGCTGCTTTAGAAAGAGCACTGCAATATCTAGAGCAGCAAGCGGAGTTTAAGCCTTCAGATGTGTTGCTCTTAAAAATTATTTTGATGTACTTAATAAAAAATAAAAAGCATTAAATAATAATAATATTTATTTTATGTAGTTTATTAATAAATAAAATATGTACTCCTACACACGTTATTTCGATAGTTTATTGAAGAAAAAGTAAGTTGGATCATCCGAGCATGGGTACAGCCCACATCAGCACGGATAATCGAGAGTCTACTGTATGTGATTCGGGTTTTTATCAAGAATGAAACAAATGCGAGTCTTTACAACGTACTGTCCCAAGTCCGGGAATTGAACACATTGAATTCTCCCGATCCAACTTGTCGTAGCTACCTTGAGTGCATCAGTTTTCCTTCAAACGGTCTGAGAAGCCACATTCCATCGTTCTTCGCGCGCTTACAGAACTTACTCCATTTTCTCACACTTAACTTAAGACGAACTAATACAGACTAAAACAGACCCTCTGACCTTTCTAGATAATAATGATCAACGACTTTAACGATAATATACTATAACTATACTCAGTATTTTCTACTCCCAATTCATTTATATCAAAACGATGTAATGTTAATTAGCTTAAACAACTTAAACAATAACTCTACTATTACTCGATATTCCCTATTCCTAATTTATTTATACTATACATATATACATATATACAAGATTTTGCTCCGTTTTTAAGGCACTTTCGTTAAAAAATCAACATTTTTAAGAATTCTACCATGTTTTTTAAATAATATAAAATTCGAAAGGCTCACCTCTATTACCACTACTCTATAACATATATTGCCATGACATATACAACTATATACACGATGACAATAACAAAAACCACATTGACAAGACCTCATACATCCTTCAATATGCAGACGACACAGCACTTATATGTCACGCTAAGACTGCTAAAAAAGCAACAGAACAACTGCAGAAACTGACAAACCGGACGATGGACTGGTTCTACAAATGGAGGCTAACTCCTAATGCCACAAAGAACCAGCTACTAATAACTAATCACAGACTCAAACCGGACTCACCAACAATAACTTGTGACGGACACAGAACGCCACCAAAGTCACAGGTGAAGTATTTGGGAATTATTAATACTAGACAGCAAGCTCAATTTCAAAAAACAAACAGACAAAACTAAATCTGAAATCATCAAAAGAGCTAAATACTTCAGGTCCCTGACTTACAAGAACTCCGGCATATCCACGAAAACAGCGACAAAAATATACAAAGCAATATGCAGACCACTTCTGGACTACGGGAACATAATCCTGGCCAACGCTTCGGAAAAGACTAAAAAAAAAATTCAGACAACCGAACAGACAGCACTTAGGACAATAACTAGAATAAGGCATCCCCAAAACCCCCTACATAACCCGTCAAACGAACTACTCTACCGACGCTGCAACATGACAAGGATTAGAGAAAGACATGAAAACATAACAAAAAAATTCAAAGACAAACAAACAAACTGGAACATACTAAAAAGTCTTTGTTTAACAAGACAAAATAGACAGTCACGATATAAAACCCCCACCAAGACGCTACTTGAGTACTACAAGGACCTTTGACACTCCTTCCCCAATAAATGCTATTGTATTATACTGTATATATTATTATAATATACTCTGTGTCAACATGGAAAATAATGGAAACATGTAACAGGCAGAAAGGCCGAAAAGGCCGATAGCCTATTTCCCAGGAAATAAAGTATTTATTATTATTATTATTATATAAAATTCGATTTCGGCCAAAAAATTTACTTTCAAAAAACTAAATTTTTAAAATTGTAATTTTACACAGGTAAAATCTTTAATTGCGATTAAATTTACATAATTACTAATTACAATATTTAAAAGCAATTACTTATGGGAACTTGATGGTAATGTTTCAACATGATTACCAAAGGTCGAAGTTCTGTCCGACTCTAAACTACCCTTAATAATGTATTCCTTGATAAATTTCGTGTCATCAACGGTACGTTCATGGTTCTCTCTAGTATAAGTAGTCTGAGACTCTTCTAGAGTCATTACTAGAAATAGAGTCTAACAATTCAATAAGAACATTCGACATTCGACTCGTCATTCTTCTCTTAGACTTACACGAAAAACTCTGTATCTTATCCTAATTCTAATAATAGTGTTGCATTTTTGATATATTATCGTACAATTAATTAACGTTTAATTTCCACACTGGTACTCTACAATATAAAATAATTTAAAAAATATTACGACATACAATTAAAATTTTTCACATTCAATTGAGGCCGATTGAAGAACTGGTTATTCTGAGTCGGATGTAGATTGATCACTGTAAAAAATATAATTGTTCATTACACGACACAAACTGCAAAACACAGGTTGCATTCAAAAGAATTAATAAGAGTATCTAACCACTACATTTAGCAAACAAAACCACAGCTAAACATCAGTGACACACCTTCAATTTTCATTTCAACTACAGTGCAACCTCCTTAATCCGAACAGCGAAATCATGAGTTACAGTCCGAATGCTACCTCGATAATTCGAACGTTAATCAGAAAAGAGTTGCTGGTTGTCACCGCTTGAATTACGCCACCACTGTTGGTAATATGGAACTCCTGTCGCTCCATCGGGGAGTCCCTTCGCTCTATTTTAAGTTAAGCCTTTGAATATAAAGATCATTATGTTTAGCGTCTCTAATGTGTATGTGCGGGTAGTAAGAGATCTGGTTTGGGCTTGCTTCCCAGAAAAATGTCAAAAAGAAAGCACTTAACACTCGATTAAAAAAAAAATTGAAGTGTTAAAAGATATTGATGCCGGTGCAAGTTATTCAAGCATTACATCTAAATATGGTATCGAAAAAGCTACTGTGGCTGATATTAAAAAAAAAAACAAAAACAAGATCCTGACATACCTCCATGAAAATGATTTTGGACTTTCAAATAGAAAAACTTTAAAGTTCAGATCAAATCCTAGAGTTGAAAAGGCTTTATTTACGTAGTTTATGCAGGAAAGAACAAATGTAGGGACCGTTTGTTCCGATCCACTTCTGCTGAAACCCTTTATTTAAAAACCTAGTTGTAATTCTAGCATTATGAAGAAGACATTCGTCTTGCTGGTAATACAAGTCTTTAACATGAGCGAGAGGTGAATTTTCAAGGAACGGAATAAGGCAAGTGTTCAAAATGTGTAAGTAACTTTCAGTCGTTAAATGTCCTTCGTACCAATGAGGTCGACAAATCTCCCTCTAATATACAGGGTTATCCACTAAACGCGCGTCGGACGATTACGGCCCTATTTACAGTTTTTTTTGGAAATTCTCTTCACAGTTATATGTACGACCTTATAAGGTACATTTTAAAAATATTTTCATTTATACAGGGTCTGTCAAAAAAAAGATACAACAAAAAATGTTGTTTTTTTAAATGGAAAACCCTAATTATTATTGCATTTTTCGATTTTGTGTTCAATTTTAGTACAAGTTTATTAACATGTTCACATTCTTAGAATTAATAATTTTCAAGATATGTACAATTGAATATTGAAAGTGGCAGTTACTGATGTTTACAAGATTATAAATTGTTAATAAATGGAAAGGTATTTGGGAACTGTTTTTTTCTCACAATACAATAGAAGATCTGTATTTTAGTATGGTATCAAGCCTTACTTAACACTTTCAACTGAGTGTTTACAAAAATAAAGCTAACTTGAATATCAAAAAATGGTCAAAACTTAAAAATTTCAAGTGGGACTCTACTATTATTTTGATGTATTATAAAACTACATAAAAAAAGAGTCCATTTTCACATTTAATTACCTATACTAAAGTTGTATAGTTTTTGGGTAATTTTGTTTTACAAGTTTATGTATGGGCTGTACATCCCTAATTCTAATTTATAATGTGAATATGATGGACGTATCTATGAAAACAAGCCAATAAAGATAATATCAGTTAGCGTTAGAGCCATAATGTGTCTCAGAAAAGTAATTTCTTTACCTAAGAAATCCGATTTATCGAGTTGAATTTTAAGGTTTATTTCTCTAAATTTTTTTAATATTATTCTAACATAATCAAGATGTTCCTAAAGGGATTTTGAAAATATTACGACGTCGTCCATATATACAAAGCAAAATTTATAAAGAAAATCACGGAGAACTTCGTCCATGATCCGTTGAAAAGTGGCGGGCGCGTTCTTTAAGCCAAAAGGCATCCGCAAATATTCATAATGACCGTTTTCAACGGAAAAAGCTGTTTTTTCGATGGTAGAAGGGGTTCATGTCTATTTGGTGGAAACCTTGGGCCAGGTCAGGAGTTATGAAATAAGTACATTTTCCAAGGTTATCTAAGATATCCTTAATCCATGGTAAAAGGTATTTTTCTTCTATTGTGACTTAATTTAGCCTCGTATAATCGACTACCATGCGAAATTTCGGTTTTAAAGAAGCGTCGAGCTTTTTGGAACAATCCACACAGGGGCGGAGTATGGTAATATAGAGGGTCGAATAATTTTATTATCGAGAAGTTTTTGTATTTGAAGCCGAATTTCCTGGTTCAGTTTAGGGGGGTGTCTCAATGATTTGACATAGATTGTTCTATCTTCCGTTGTTTGAGTATGATATTTAGTTTGACTAGTGAAAGTCAGATATGAGTTATCACGATATATTATATCCCTGAATTCATGACAGACAGGTATCATTTTTGACTTTTCTAACAAAGTTAAGTGGTCCAATCTTAGCTGAGATTCAACATTAAATTTCTGTGAATTTGGTGACGAGTTAAGTAGCCTAAATTGATCTTTAGGTATTACCCTTATTCTTTGATGAAAATTGATTTGCATACCCGGCAAGTGATTAGGAATTTTGCAAAGTCCATTGTCTACCTTGACTAGAGAGTCAGAGATGATATGGTCGTTTATCGTAAATGAGGGTAAAATAGCAACGCCTTGTTCTTGATTTACGGGGATAATCAGATACCCGTGGTGGAAAGAAACGCGAACCAATTAAAGAACGAGGTCCTAAGGGAGTCGCAGGATTTGATTTACACGGTAGTACCGAGGGAAATCAAGGAAATCCCGAAGCATCTCAAGGTACGCAAAGCCCTTGACCGCGATGGAATTTCTTACAGAGTTTTAAAAAATATGACGAGAAAAGACATCGCAACTTTTTGTGCTATTGCCAACGCTACACTCAGGCTACGACACTTTCCTGTTAGGTGGAAACAAGGAGTGGTCAAAATGCTCCACAAAAAGAGCAAGGACAAGAAATTTCCATAGAACTATTGGCTAATCACGCTTTTGTGTGGGGCTGGGAAAGTCGTGGAAAAAGTCATACTGTGAAGACTGACCGACAACTGTACGAAACTAAACATCGTGCCAGTCGAACAGTACGGTCTCAAGGGGCTGCATTTATCAGAAATGCTGCTCCTGAAGATCTTAGAAAATGCCATGAAAGGCAAGATTAATCGATTGACTTCCGGATCGGTTCTGCTGGACATTTAACGAGCATTTGACAGAGTTTGACATGATGAGCTGATCTACAAAATGAGGTACTTAGATATATCGGCAGCTATCTGCCAACTTATCGACAGCTACCTCCAAGATCGCATGATCGTCGTCCAAGTAGGTGACGTCTCTTCTGCTCCCAGAACACTGGAAGCAGGCGTACCCCAAGGAGCTGTCTTATCACCACACCTGTATACTGTGTATACGAGTAATATTTCTAGAACGACTAAGACTGCATTAGCACTCTATGCTGATAATATTACTATGACTATACTCTTTCCAAACACCGGAAGAAAATGGTTATACAAAGGAATCTGCAGTGAGCATTGAACAACTTGCAGGAATGGCTGGTTATTTGGTGGATCAGAGTCAATCTAACAAAATGCTAGGCCGTATTATTAGGGAAACTGCGTGATGAGGTACCAGATTCTTTAGAGATCGATGATATCGAGGTGCCGTGACAGGATTCAGTCGAATATCTGGGAGTAATACTGGATAAAGAACTGGCCTGGGATTCCCACATAAGAGTGGCCGCTGCAAAGGCTAAGAGGACAATGATCTCGCTATACTCCCTACTCATTAGAAAAAGCCACATGTCCATCGATGGGAAACTGTGGCCAATCCTCACATATGGATCAACAGCTTGGGAATCATCGCGTCGCGGAATTTCATCTTAGACGGATAAAATCGGTTGAAAGTATTTACCTCCGAATGGCGGTGAATGCTCCAAGATTCATTAGTAACCAAGTAATGCGTTATAATCTAAATTGGCAACCAGTGCGCAACTTCATGAGAATCAAAGCCAACAAAACCTTTAAAAAGACAGAGGTACAGGGTGATTCATTGGGAATGGGACATGGCGAAACCCGAGATAGGGGACACCAAAATATGACGATTGGACGCAACATGCCTTATATCAATGTTGCGCGTTTCAGAGTTACAGGGTGTTAAATGTTAAAATTTTATTTTAAAATTCCTTAATAACTTTTTGTGTTTTCATAGCATCAACACCAAAATCGGTGTACTTAGGTTTTGCAAGATGCCAAATAAGGATTTTGATCTAATTTTTACGAAATTTCTAGAGGGCGCTAGTTACAACCCACCGTTTCGGTATATTTGGTCATATTTTTTTATGAGTGCAACTAAGGTCAAATTTTATTCAATATATTGAAAGAGCGTCTATTTTTACACAAAAAAGGTATTATTGTTTAATCCCGATATCTCTCTTCGTTTACGAGATTTTTACCTATAAGCTAATTCGTGTCGTTCCAATTCAACTCAGTTTTATTAATTTTCAAATAAATATTTTGCCGCATTAAACAAATGAAAAGCCATTAACAAATGAAAAATAAGTTTTATTTAAGCAGCTGTTCAAAATAACCACCTTCCACCTCAATGCACTTTACTAACCTTTTTCTCAAAGATCTTTTTATTCTAAATTGCATATCGACGTTATTCTTGATTTCATCAGCTGCTTGTTGAATTTTTTGGTATAATTCTTCGCAAGTATTAATTGTCCCTTTGTATACAATTGATTTCATACTTGACCATATTGAGAAGTCCAATGGGTTGAGGTCTGGACTTCTCGCAGGCCACGGAAATTCACTTCCACGACCGATCAATCGATGTGGAAAAACATCGTGCAAATGTTGGCGCACTTGGAGAGAAAAATGTGGAGCCGCTCCGTCTTGCATGAACCACATATTTTGACGTAAATATAATGGAACATCATCGAGAAGTTCGTTAAGTTATCCTTGCAAAAAATTTAAATACCGAAGGCCATTTAAATTGGCTGGAAGTTCGAAAGGACCAATAAAAAAGTCATCTATTACACCACACCAAATGTTTATCTTAAAATCGTGTTGGAAATGTGTTTCTCGTACAGCATTTGGATTCTCAGAATCCTATAAATGACTATTTTTCCAGTTAAAAATTCCACGGCGTGTGAAAGTTGCCTCGTCAGTAAATAAAATTTTATTCAAAAAATTTGGATCTTCGTTTTGTTTCTCTTGCAAAAATCGAGCAAATCTTAAGCGAGCAGAACGGTCTTCAGCGAACAAATTTTGAACAGGTGTTAAATGATATGGATGGAATTTTTCTTTATGTAAAATTCTCCAGACAGACGATTGACTCATTCCCATCGTTGCACTTAACCGACATGTACTTAATGTTTTATTTTCAGCAATTCGTACTAAAACTTCCTCTTCCTGTTCAACCGGGATAGTCCTTCGAGTATCATTGTTTTGGCTTTGAGGGCGAAAAGAGCCTGTTTCTTCCAAACGATTGTACAGGTTTCTAAATAATTTGTGATTGGGTTGTTGTCGGTTGGGATATAATTCAAAATAACTACGTGTTGCAGCACGACTGTTAAAATGCATTTGAGCAAAAACACAAATCATATCGCGCATCTCACTAAAGGAAAAGTCATTATGCCTTGGCATTTTTACTTTTAAATTACTATTTTTTACTTAAAAAGAGCAAATGACAAGAAAAGAGTGTAATTACTTTGACAAGCTAAAGTAACAATTGCTAAGTAATGCGTTGCTATGCAAGTGAATCACAGCCACCTCCGTTTTTGAGGATTTGAAATGGCACGACACGAATTAGCTTATAGGTAAAAATCTCGTAAACGAAGAGAGATATCGGGATTGAATAAGAATACCTTTTTTGTGTAAAAATATACGCTCTTTCAATATATTGAATAAAATTTGACCTTAGTTGCACTCATAAAAAAATATGACCAAATATACTGAAGCGGTGGGTTGTAACTAGCGCCTTCTAGAAATTTCGTAAAAATTAGATCAAAATCCTTATTTGGCATCTTACAAAACCTAAGTACACCGACTTTGGTGTTGATGCTATGAAAACACAAAAAGTTATTAAGGAATTTTAAAATAAAATTTTAACATTTAACACCCTGTAACTCTGAAACGCGCAACATTGATATAAGGCATGTTGCGTCCAATCGTCATATTTTGGTGTCCTCTATCTTGGGTTTCGCCATGTCCCATTCCCAATGAATCACCCTGTATATCCAGACGAATTACTGAGGTTGGGTTCTGGTAAATTACACATCAGAACCCGAAATAACTCAGTAATGAAAGGGGTAGCGACACTAGCTGTAGAACTTACAGACAACACAAGTTGAGTAGTAAAGGCCCAAAAGTCGAGCTGCAGCCATTAAATTGGCGAGCTGTGAGATATCTTAAAAAAAGGAGAATGAGTTCCAACGACGACTGCCACGGAGAGATCGAGGATTTATAGGAACTAGGCCCAAAATCTTCAGAAGATACGGGGATTGTTAATAGGTAAAAATCTCACACACAGACCGGAGTACGGGCTCCAGTACGTCTTATCGAGATTTATTTTCCCCAGGGTCCAACCCTCTCCCCAAAAAACACCCTCTTTTTCCATTCGGGATTCTCTTACCATTCTGGGCTCTTTCTCGAAGTAAAGTACCACTGTCATCACTCTCAGTATTGCATACACAAAGATGTGATATTTAGTGTAGTATTAATCCTATGTAAATAAAATGGTTGAGTAGGACAAGTGCGTATTCAATATCTAGGATCAGGTTTCTTTGCCGGGTTTGACTACTGATCCCTCCAATCTCTTTATCCAGTAACGGGACTTCAGATTACCACGTTAGCTCCAGCTACACGTTACACTGTATCAACACCTAATCGGTATACGCAAACACCTCGGAACTCAACTGCTACACTAACTGCCAACTGTAAATTTAATCAGTTGTCCCGTGGTCACAGGATAAGATCGCTAGGCGTTTTCGTTAGTTGTCTACGCCAACGTGAATTTCCAAACAGAATTCGTAAAACGGGAACTTTTTGAATGTTTAATTACAACACTTAGAATAAACTTATATCTACCGTGTATAGAGCATTAATGTTACCAGTTGTCGGAGCATATGTAGAGACAACAGAGCCTAAAAAAGAAAAGAGGAAATTGTTGGTGTGATCAACGATTTTATAAAGTTTTGGTCGAACAATCCGAAATAAATTGCCAGAAACCGTTACGGAAAATGTTTTTCCGCCGTTGTTTGAATTTTCTACAGAACCGAGATGTTGCTCTGGTTCGCAGTGCACTGTCACTGTCGTTAATAGACGGATGACAACGCACCGCGCTGCTGGCTTCGCCACACAGTATTCCGAAATCTTCCCGTTGTGGTGTATCACTTGAGAGACTGCCCGCTCCGAAAATCTACACCGGCAAGTGACATTGTCAGGAAAGTGTCAATTGCCGGGTGAGAGTAACGGACGAACAGAAAGAGAACTTAGCCTTTAAAGGGGAAAACAACCGCTAAAAAATCGCTCTTTCATCTCTGAGTTCTCTCGAGGTAAAGTACCACAACATAACCCTTAATATTAATGATATCAAGCTGTGATACCTAGTACAAATAAAGTGATTTAGTAGGAAAAGTGCATATTCAATCTACTGGATCAATTTCTCTGTCGGGTTGAATATTGATCCTTCCTGTGTTTCCACCGGGAACTATAAAACAAATCGAATCCGTTTACTCCAGGTGCACGCTACACTGTTACCGACACCGACACATTGGTAAACACAAACATAACCCCGACACCGCTTTCTGTTATTAACAACGTGAATTTTTTGTTGAGTTAGATCCAACATGGGAAAAGCTACTGATACTTAAATTGTAAAAAAGGGAAAAAAACTGTTGTAATATACCCTTAGGCTACGCCTATGAATTTTCACTACTTTAGTGGTATGTCCGGGATGGCCATACGTTGAGAACCCATTATCTTCCAATAAGGGTTACCATTCATAAAAAACTTTCACTCCTTTTCCTCGTCAAGACAAAAGTCTAAAATATCCACATTTTGCTAAAATCTCACTACAGCTGCAACACCCCCGTAAATAATCTTTTCTTACCATTATCTTGACGTTACGTGTTAAGGATTTAGAAAGTTACCATGTGGATTGTCTTGTTAATTGCCTAAAACCGGAGTACGCCTATGGGTACTGACCCCCAGATTTGGTACTTAAGATACCCCGAAGTTTGTAAAAGGATCATAACAATTATAATAATATACCTCGACGTTCCTGGAATTTAGTCGCTTCCCTCATTAATTCTTGGCTCCCTCTATTGAAATGTCAGTTTAATCCCGAGATCTTTAGTTTTGTAAACGATTAAGGGTTGTGTGTATCATAACGAGCGGAATAAAAAATCTACCAAAGTATTTCCAAGTTTTGTTTCGCGAGTTCCATTACAATGTTTTTTTTTTAATTGTCAGATAAAATAGATATGTGCATGGAAAATTGAATTCAGTTGCAAGAAAATCGTCTCCACAAAATGCCGCTGAGAAGAGTCAGAGTAGAAATCGAGGATCAACAGTTCTACGCTCGCCTAAAAATACATAAAAATTGCGTTATTATATTTCCGGATGACGATGAAATTAACCCGATTGCTTTCCAACCACGCCACCTCGATGGGTTCATAGAGGTGGGAAACAGGGGAATCAAAGTTAACCGACGCTTTCAAAAACCCCCAATTACACTTCTTCTGAGGACCCCACCAGAGAGAGATATTGTTGTGGAAAAGCTTAAAAGCCTCATAAGGTATGTAATATTCTAATCAGTTTTTAATTTTTAATATGCAATTCAACTCCATGTGAGGGCCCAAATGACTGGCAAACTTGATTGCTCATTGTATTAGGTCCATTGTATTTCCAAATTGAATTTCCAACTATCACCTAAAAAATTAGCCGACCAGTTTGAAATCAAAATCGATTGGGGTATTATGGGTGGGATAACTTTTTTTGTCACACTTGGCCTGGATTGCTTTTTGTTGGGTTTCTTTTTTGTGTTTATCCATTAATATGTCATATTAATGATCAAATATCATGGGCTTATTGCCAAAAGTGACCAAATTAAAATAGTAAATTCTTAGGAGCACTTAAATATTAAAGCTCTTTGTAAAATCAAAAAATTTTGGCAAGTATATGAATTTTCGAATATAGATGTATGAAATACTGTACTTTTTAATAAACCTACTAAAATGTAAGTTTTTGAAAAAATATGACTTGGGAATTTTATGATGTAAGTTAAAATAATTCAAAATTAAGTTGGTCATGAATAAATACCAAAATAAAAATAATAATATTATATTTTATTTTTATGATCAAATTTTCTAAATCACTTATTGGTTCGGGTATGCTCACAGCTTTTTTCTTATCCACTGGGATAGATTTATACCAGGCATGATATTCCAGTGGGATAATGTTGTTTAAACGTAGCTTAAACAGATTATTATCTATTCAGAGATTGCTAAAAGTGATATATAATGGCAAAATATCTTTGGGAATTTCAGCCAGTCTTCCTTTGCCAAAAACTATTCGATTTTCATAGGAAAATGGGTATGAATGAAACACGGCACTAAATATTAATACAAGCTGGAGCGTTTTATTTTCTTATCGAAGGGCAAGGGCAGTGTCCTTTTTAAGACTGACTTACAAACCTCTTCTATATGGGGTATGTAGTCCTATTTCACATTTTGTTTATTTTATCTAGTCATCAATATTCTTAATAAGTCTAGACATTTGCTCTTAAATGAAACCTAATATTATTATTTATTCCTTTTTGGGTCTAGACTGGCGGAATACATAAATATAATAAAAACCTTTAAGACACGAAATTCAGGGTCTCTGTAATTATACTAGAAGAGAATACGACCATGTTTTGTCTTTTCATATCTCTTCACTTTTAGCTTTGGCCATGAGACTTGATTTCCTAAATCGTCTTTATTACGATTTTTCAAAAAGACTGACGCCAAATATTTTAAGTTCAAAAAGTCACAGAATCGTAACTCCTCGACGTACTATGGGTCGCTTGTCTTATTTTTCACTCTTCTTGAGCGCGTCGGCTTAAATACATCGAGAAAGTCATTCATTCTTTAGATTTCACAATTTTTTTTTTGCTTTTTCTATGGCACTATGCATAGAGTCCACTTCCATCTAGGAATGGCCTTTCTCTAAAGCATTGTGTTGTATACCCTTGATATTGGTATGTTGTACGACATACAACACTAATGCAGCAATGAACTGATTATGATTTTGTTTACTATATGTATCATAGTATAAACTAATCTTTTTTATAACTTGTGGAATTGTGTTAATCCATCTTAACAATACCGTTCTAATTTCTGCACTACCTCTTTGACCGTTTATTTCGGTCCATGCAAAACAGAATACATTATTGGGAGGTGCCGCTTCATAAATTGTGAAGTTGTATGCATATAATTTTAACAAGTAATACATTTGAGATACTCCAGAGGCAGGTATCTGAAGTATACTTTGTAAGTCAAAAGTAGCGCTAAAGAAGGTACCATCTATCTTCACTAGTTTGAATTTTGCCTAAATGTTTCGCATTGATTACCTCATTTCTTCGTCGTAGATGTTCATTGTAGACCTCTTCTGGGATTGTTTTATTTTTATGTTGCGCACAGATTTCACACTAGTCTTTTTTGGAGTGGAAAAATGTCATGTTGTAGTTGTTGCAAAATGTTCTCCGGTATGTTATTTCCGACATAAAATATTTTTCGTTCTGTTCTCTGCACCACTGTACATAGAGGTCATACATTTTGCTAATGGACAAACTCGGATCTAGATATAACTTACTACTTTTCCGACAATAACGTGATTCCATAGTCACAAAGTTTTCAATGTGGATCTACATTTTTTATTAGATCATCATGTGTTTTATTTTTGGGGAATTCTTTTACCCCTCCTGTCAAGCAATTCAAAAACGCCTGTTTCGTTTACCCCTCGTAATGCGTGATCAATGGGTTCGTGGCTGATATACAGGGAGTTTTTTTTTGGTGTGCCTACCATTGCTATCTTCGAAACGGTGAAAGTTACAACTTCAATTAAATTAGACTAAATTGGCGCCTCATGGATCTGATTAAGGAAACCGCTGCAAGGTTGCCACATTTTCGGTAGTTTCCTAGATATTTGATAAATATGAAAATAGTCCAAAACTTCAATCTCTCGTATTTCGTATACTATTTGTAGCAGAAAAGAAGTTTAAATTACAAAGTTTCACAACTTTTTACTCTCTACAAAACAACATATCGAACGTCATTGTACAGCTTTTAGTAATTAAGTAATCGGTATCAACTTCATTATTTTAAATACGGTCCTGGAATTTTTGTTTCATATTTCGAAAATGCTTTTTATTCCTGACAGATCCATGTATAAAATGTTTACATTTATTAACGTTTCAACTCTAATAATTCATCATCAGACTATTTTTATTTACCTTTTTAAACTAAACTATATACTGTACTTTCTTATTAACCTATAATTATCCTAAATATTCAAAGTGTCTCTCATTCTCCCTTAGACATAACCGTACATTATTTATAAGTTTTTTCTGGATACTTCTAAGTGTTCTGGGTGTAATGCTTTGACACGTAAAGATAGTTTTATTTTTTAAGTTGTCAATATTTTCTGGTGGGAAGCTGAAAAACCAACTCCAATTTAAATTTATATCTTTGTCTTGCCGAATGACAACTTTGCCTTGAAAATCAGGAAGATCAGGAAAGGGTTAGTTGCACTTAAAAAAGTTTATTTTACTTTAAACGATTTTTCACTTTTTTTTCATAACTATACTTTATACACAGTGTTCCTAAATATCATTTGTAAACGGAGGGGGGTGATTTCCAGACTTAATAATTTTAACCTAGTTAGAGCCAAATTAACTTTTTATTATTACAAACACTACTACCAAATTTTAAAAAAATCGGCCACAGAATATTTCAGATATTTTTAAAACACCGTTTTTTAAAAAACAATTAATGACCTGTATCTTGGAAACAATATATTTCCAGACTTATGTTTATAATAATGAACTGTTTTTCGTAAAATGACTTGAGGAATTACCCCCGTTCGTATGTACATGATATTTAGGAACACCCTGTATGAAATTAGTTTCACCCGAGTCTATTTTATTTTCTTCCTTGTGTAGCTCAACTGAATCTAAAAGTAATATAAATCATGGTTTTACTAACAACAAGGTATTAAACATTCTTTATGATAGTTGGGTTGTTGAGTGTTTTATGCGAGCCCAAAAAATATCGGTGGCCTTTACTTTGCACTATAAATCTATTTAAGTCCGGATTTGCCACTCATTTTTGTACAATATTTGGTTTCTTTATTAACAAAATAACGATATTTATATCACTCAAACCAAAAGGATGACATGTCAAAAACACGGTTATCGCTACAGCAAAAATTGACCAAGTCGATTTGATCATTTTTATCCATTGGAAATTTGCATTTTCGCTAACATCATAAAATGTCAAAGCGATTTAGTCAATTTTAACTGATGTTAGAAGTACATTATTATTTAACTTGGTGACTTTGGGTGGGTTTAATTGAGTAGCGTTATGATGACGTATATGATTTAGTTAATTTTTTTCTAATACATTTATGACTTTTACCTGTTACTTGGTTACTTTACGTCCACGATATGTACGAGCCCTAATACATAAAAGTTCGGATATCGACGTTTAACTTAATAATTGACAAAAAAATTAATAACACCGTTCAAAGGCTTGTTGAAGCGAAAAGATTACGTTTATTTGTCATATCAAGTGTATTTCTTTAAAAACAAAAACATATTTGAAAGACAAGTTGAGTTACTATAACAAATGAAAAAAAAACAATTAAATTGACAACGCATAAATGTTCAGATACTTCATAATTTTTGAACAAAAACTAAGAATTAGTAGGAAGTTACATCGCCTTTCGACTGAATAACTGCCTCTATACGATTAGGCATTGATTTAACCAATGATAAACACATTTCCAGCGAAAAAAGGCCCCTCATGTGTCAGTAATTTTAATTTTTAACTTAAGAACGGTTCGTTGTGGATAGTTTCTTAATTTCTGCTTCATTTTATGCCATATGTCTTCAATAAAGTTAAGATCGGGACTATTAGTTGGCATTGAAAGAACTTTTAGCTTGTCTTCCTCAAATCATCTTGTAAATTTAGTTGTATGAGATGTAGCACCATCCTGTTGGAAACTAGTAGTTTTCTTCCGGATACAAATTACAAACATCACACGCTCGGCAAAAGATTTTCTTGTAGATTGTTTTGGTACTTTTCGGCGTTTATAGCTTCATCTATGAACTGAAAGTTGCCCAAACTCCGTGCAGACATGCACCTTCATATCGTTACACTTTTTGGGAATTTTACTTTTTTTAATTTTTTAATTTTACTTGAATTTTACTCAATGCAATTTTTGTGAATTGTTTCTGACCTGTATAGACCTAATTACTCATTTGCGATGATCCCCGACACAAATATTAAATTTTGATTCGTTGGAGAACGTGACATTTGACCAGTCCTCTACACTCCACAAACGTTTCGATTTTGCCCATATTTGCCGATTCTTTTTTTGTTTTTCAATAAGAAGAGGTTTTTCCTTAATCAAAAATAATTCGTTCATATTTTAATTTTGGCAGATAAACTAATAAAAAACAAAGTGGAATGCAATAAAAACCTAAACCAGACTTGTGAATCCGTCTTCTGCATGTTTCTTGCGAAATATTAAGTTCCGCTTGATTGTTCCTGTTTGCAGTTATTTCGCGCAAAGTTTCTCTTCGAGATACTTTGTACACTTTTACAAGTTTTCTTTGATATCTTGATGTTGGCTGTTTCCCTATACAGTTTAATTATGTATCATAAACTGTAGATTTTGCCAAACTCAGCTCTATAGCGATCTTGCGAACGCTATTACATATTTTCAAGGTATTTTTTAATGATTAAATCGCGAATTTTAGTATTTGTTGCTGCACCACGTGCAGTTTTCACTAAATTATGATCAACAACCAACAGCAACTGTCAGTAAATAAAGATTCCATATTTTGTTTTTAAAATCTACTTTTAGACATGGAATTTTTAAACGATGTCCGAATATTAATGTGCCACGATTTTTTGCCGAGGTTCAGAAATTGGTTATGCAACCTGATTAAATATTTTCTAAAATCCATAATCATTATAGATTATAGACAGAAATACAGGGTGATTGGGATCTAAAGGGACAAACTTTAATGTTGGATGGAGGGTTCTGCTGTGATACCATATTGACTATTAAAATGTTCCCTTAGTGTATTAACAACGAAGACACAGGGTATTTTATAGGTATGATCCAAATCTTCTTTTGTTTATATCTTTTTTATGGCTTGAGATATTTTCTCAAAATTTGGTAGTTTTATATTACTGTCTATGCCTAAGAACCTCTAATAACAAGAATTGAAAAATTCCAGGTCGGGACTATTATAAGCGATTTTTTGTTATTTCCTTAAAAATAAAACGCACTGTGTATTTAAAAAAAAATGTATATGTAGTTATTTAGATCATGATATAGTAGAAACATCTTCACATCTAGTTTTTGTGCTGCACCTCTCCCTTTGTTTGTGAAATTAATTAAATGTCTGATAATTTAAAATTTTTATCATAATTACAAGAATCTTAATTATAAGCATTTCTAAATAAAGTAGGAATTACTATTTAGTTAATTTATACTAATGAAATTAGATGAAAAGAGTACTAAAAGAAATAAAACAACTCGTTTTTTCAGATTTCAAATGAGTAGGGCTTGACACCCTGATAACCACTAACTGTTTGTTTACAACAATTGACTGTTGTTAAAATACTTTTGCACAGGTACATTTAGTTGATTCTATTTTTTATTTTTTATTTTTTTTTGATTATATTTTTATTTCAATTTAATCAGTATTTTCTATTATTTTCTTCTTTTCTCTCTTCTTTTACTAAGTGTATTATTAGAAATTGCAAAATGCCTTACAGTTTTGCGAATTCTAAAAAATAAAAATTGAACTTTTTTTATAAAATCTACACTACATCTATTTTATCATTACTCTCTTCTTCATCAGTAGTTCTTTTCAACCACCAACACAAATCGCCTAACATTCTATCAAGATTTTTTCTTTTGTATCTATTTTCCATCGTCAAGGCTACTTGATGAAATCGTTCACCTTGTTCATCAAACTCAGTAGTCAATTGCTTTTCAAAATAATCTATATGATAATAAAGGAAATGAATTTTTACTGAATACTTGTATTAACACTCTGTTCCTTAAATGCTTATAAAGTATGTTCTACTCTTTGTCTGTAATCATTTTTTATTTTTACCAAGAAAACCAGTGACAACTTCTTGAATAGCATTCTAAGTAACTAACTGATTTAGATCTAATGAATTAGCAAATTCATCATTTTTCATTAATCTTCTAATATCTGGCTCGTTAAACATACCTGTAAATTATAAAAGAATTATTCATTTTAAGAATTTAATTTATTTTGTATTATTTTTAACCATTCATTTTATTTATTTATTACCTTCTTTTACTTTGGCAGCTCTAAGTTTACCTGGACCAAAACACCGGCCTCAAATTCATAAACTTTCTTTATGGAAACATTGCAAGCTTATTACTGATCATTCAAACAAGTGAAATACATAATTTTGTAGAGAATTTGAAGCTCTATAAAATGCACAATTTTGCTTTTGCATAACTTTTATTTATAACGTAACAATTTTATTTAAACAAAACAAGGTAAAAATTCGACCAGACAAAACATCAGTCTCAAACTCAAGTCAAATGTTTAATTTTGTTTGTGTCAATATTTTTAAATGTTTTTTACGTTATGTTTAGATTATTTTGTTGGTATGTGTATTTTCACATAAACAAAATTAATCATTTGACTTTTAACCAAAGTGTGTAAAGCAAATTATGGCTCCCCCGCAAGTTGACGATTGTGTACAGAGTTTAATTGTGCGTCTGCGAGATGAGGAAGGATTGACGATGGAAGTTATCGGAAACCATGTTAAAATGCACCGTAGCAACGTTTCACGAATTTATCGCCGTACAAAACACCCGAAGGAAGTAAACAAAGAAGGATGACCTCAAAAAGCCGATGATAGACGTGCGCTTATTATTGTTATTTCTTACATCAGGATTACCGTAATTGGGTTTCGGTGAGAGAAACTAAAAGATTTTCATTTTAGAACCGATAGAAAGATTATGGAGTGGAGTCGTTTTTCATGATACGGTATTGGATCGTTGCATCGAATAATCGACACGATGAACCAAATTCAGTATCGTGAAATTTTGGAAGGGGTAATTTTGCTTTATGGCACGCATAATATGTCAAATGGATGGCTATTAATGCACGACAACGACTTCAAACATACAGCTAAAATTGTGAAAACGTGGACCGGCAATAACGGTATTTCGTACCTTCACTGGCCAGCGCAATCCCCGGACCTGAACCCTATTGAGCACCTATGGGAAGTGGTTAAAAAATAATTACGCGGGCAAAAATTTGGCAATCGAGATGATCCGTTTAACGCCGTAAATAATATCTGGGGTACATTATATAATGAATTGATTTACCGTCTAACTGAATTAATATCGCGCAAATGTCAAGCAGTAATAAAAGCTTGTGATTTTGTCACTTAAAGAATAATTTTGGGGCCGATGTTTTGTCCGGTCGAATTTTTACCTTGTTTTGTTTAAATAAAAGTTATACAAAAGCAAAATTATGCATTTTATAGAGCTTCAAATTCTCTACAAAATGGTGTATTTCACTTGTTTAAATGGTCAGTAATAAGCTTGCAATGTTTCCATAAAGAAAGTTTATGAATTTAGGGCCGATATTTTGTCCGCAACTGTATAATCCTCATAACTTTAATACCTTTTCAGCATGATCGCGCAATCTTACAGCTAAAATATGTACTACATAACAGTAACTTGTCGGTATTATAGTTTCCTTCCGACCACGCGCGCTACAATCGACATTGCGGTATATAAGTAAACTGTAATATAACCAATGAACTCGCCATAGAAAACCAACTCGCCTAACCTGATATAGTGCTTATCTAATCGCGATGTATTACAATAACAATGGATCGTACTTAAAAAACTTTAACTTGATCTAACGTATAAAGCATTTTATTTTCAATTGAAAACTTGCTGCAGATGTGGAAATCATATCAACATTTTAAACGGAAAATTGCCAACAGTTATCCCTGCATCTTAAGTTTTTCCTTTAGCAGAACTATAATACCAGGAAATCTTTCATTCACCAAAACAGAAGGTCAACGACGAATGGAAGTTTCTGATAATACTATTAATGTCACATGGAACGTATTGTTATGTGACATATTAGGCTTCACCTCGGAGGGGTCAGTCATTCGATTTACCTTGCCCAAAGAAAGATTTGAAACGTTGGAATTTCCTAATGAAAGAACACGGGAAATAGTACAGAGTGAATTTGAAAATATCTAAAGGTAATAAGCAAGAAATTTGCAGTTTATTGTGTACCTACTACTTATTTAAATTTTGATTCAGGGAGGAATACATTCCAACATCACCTGCGAGGAGCGATAGTGATTAATTTTTTACTTGTATTTTTACTGAATGAATTTCTGCAATATCACTATGACTCAACGTTTCGCTTTATTGTATGTTAGGAAAGGTTTTTCCTTGGTGATAATCAAACTCACGCGCGTCTTGTTTAACAACTTTATTCTATTGTTTCCCGGAGTCAAATATCCCACCTACATAAAAGTGCATCAGGGCCACCCCCCAGTGCATCTGTTTATCTTTAAGAGAATTAACATACACCATTCCACCTTCTTCCCACGCTCGCAACCCTCAATCATTCTTTTCACATTTATGTTAGAACGAACTGATAGGTGAATCGTTTTCTGCATTTTATGTTCCAGCCAAGATGATAAACAGACTTTATTTTTTACGACAAATGATTTATTCTAATTTAATACAGGGCTAAATAATAAGGGATATTGCTGAGGTTCCTTCGATAAATGAAAACCACGAAAACAACAATTTGGTTTACGAAAGTGGACTGTATTAATTTTCACTTATATAAATAATGGTAAAGTATTGGTCTAAGTATGAAGTGGGAGTTTACTTAGTTGGGAAGATTATGAACTACGTTTACGATCATATGTCTGGAGTGAGCACCGGTCAAAGAGAGCCAAATTACTGCGATCATCCCTTAAGTACTAAACCCGAGGAACTCCAACCAGGGGCGCACCAATATCAGAAGTCCTTACGGGCAATGGTCGCGCCTAAGGTCATAAATCGCCGCCATCTGGCAAATACCTATATAAGTCGCTTTCATTGAAGTATTGCAGATCCGCCGAACTGCGGATCGCGGCAATGGTCCAATTTAGAAAGCTTCCTTTGACGAGTAGCGTATTTCCCAGCCATAAAGAGCCCTTCGATATGGCCTGATGGGTACGATGGTCTGGCGCCCAGATGGAATCCTTCAAATACGTATCGATACACATGGGCGTAACTTAAGGGATGAAAGTACAAAATAAATTAACTAAGCAAACTACGCCAAGAAACAATAACCTAAAGTCCTTAACAGATATATGTAAGATTTCGGTATCGTTATGGAAAGAAAAAAATAAAAAAACAAAGCAAGTTTTGAGGTACTCCTTTACTTGTCAAGAACCAAGGCCGGAATGCCCCCCGATACACATGTCTTATCCACCCCCGAGCGCACCCCTCTCTTTTTAAGAGCATTGATAAGCCACATTCCAGGCTTCTTCCCACTATTCCCTGACCCATCATCAATTTTTCTCTCGTCTATGTTAAGGAATTCATAAACAACCCTCTATCGTTTTCTCACGCTTACCTTAGAAGTAATTTACGGCTAACCCCCATGTCATTCTCACATGGTATTACTTGATAGTCTTAACATAAGCGAGGAATGATCACATATATATTATGTACACACTTAATTAATTATGAGAACTAATTATAACACTGATTAAATTTTTATTAAATATCCCTACATCTAAACCTAACCGTTTCGAAGATATTTTGATTTAAAAGAAAAATCTTTCTAAAACACCATTTCTTCAAAATATAAAATTTTTAGGTATTATTGAAGCTGGCTTTATGAAAATTTGTTGACATGTTAACCAGACGTGGTAGATTAGATTAACGAGAAAAGTTTTTATAAATATGTAGCATCGGGTTTTGATACTACTGTAGATATAGGATGGTGTTTATATCTTATAATGAAATCACAGATAGGAAAGGACTATAAATATGCGTTTATTAATGTAAAGTGAACAAAAGAGAGTATAAAGTAACTTATGAGTTTAGCGAGCGCGGACGCGACTTCTGAGTTACCAACGACAACCGAACCCAGAAGAAAAGAGAACTTGTACATGCCCTGCAAAATCTTAAATACTAAAACCCATGGTGATAAACCATGGGCGTATCCTGGCTAGGGTGCCATCTGCACCACCCGCCGCATCAAATCGTTACGTCTTACTCTTCTACGACCATCATTGATCCATAAACAAAATCGCGACTCGTCACTGAAGACGATATTGTTCCACTCATGATTCCAATCAATTCGTTCTTGACACCAGGCCAATCTGGAAGCTTGGTGTTGGGCGGTTAGTAGCAGTCGTAGATTTGGGCGGTATGAATGCAAGCCAAAAGACGAAATTCTTCTGTAAACTGTTGCCATCGACACCCGACGATTTAGAGCTCCCATCCAATCTACTGCAACAGACATTGTTGTTTGAAATCGATCACCAATGGCCATCTGTTTAAGAAGTCGATCTTCACGTGCGTTACTGCTACGGGGAGGACGTCCAGCTGGACGATGTCGCTGAACCCTTTCTTCAGACCACGAAGACCATATTCTCGCAATCGTGGTGTGGTTCCGATTCATTCTTCGGGCAATCTCATGAAAAGAAAGTCCACCCTCCTTCATGCCGATAATTCGCCCTCTATCAAAATCCGAAACGTGGGAAAAATTTCGACGCTGTCTCACTGGGGGCATTTTGAGATGTCTTGTTCACAGTTCAACAACAAAATAAACTGATATTTCCATGTAAATATTATTTTATTTATTTACAATTGAATAAAAAATCTAATAGGTCGATGACAAAAAAACCACCAGCATTCTTTCTTTTTTACTGAAAGTCTGATCATTTGATACTCTATTATGAAGCATTATTTTGCCAAAATTACAAGACTTAATTATTATTATTACTGGGTGGTGCATTTCATGTGAAAGTGAGTGTATATCCAACTTAACAGTAACACCTATCTTCAAGGGACGCAATCCCACAAATATGATATAGGGTCTCCAAAAAGTAATGTAAAATTTAAAGAATTTTCAAAGCAAAAAAGTCGCTTATTTTAAAGTGGAACACCCCGTATATTTTTACATGTCTAAATTCTAAATTTAATTTTTAATCGATTTCTATTAAGTGTCTCTATACCTAAAATTAACGATTTTGTTGTAATTTGTGAGTTTTTAATATTAGATAATAATAATTCGAAATATCTTAGTCGGCTTTGAAAAGAATATGGCTAGTTACTCTTACATTGACGTATTTTAGCGAGAAGTCTTATTTCTTAAGCAGTACGACAGTTAGTAGTGTGATCTTCAAAAATATTTAAAAAAATAGAGTGTCACCATATTAGTTTAACCCCAAAATATAAAAAATTAAAAATAGTTACAAGTCCAAAAGTTTATAATGAAGCAGTTACGTGAATCACGCGTTTATTTATTTTTTCATATTAGGACTTACAAATGTGCTCCTAAACGGTACCTCTCCTCATTATAAACAAACACAAATACATGTGTTTATATGAAACTTTTGAGGGAATTTTGTAAATTGGACGTTATAACCGTGATCTAGTATTAACACGTTCAATGCCAGTTGGCATAGAGCGCCTACCCTATAACACCACTTCCATGGTCAGTGATTTATCTCACGTCGCGACGTCGCATCATCGAGGTGTTGGGTGAAAATTGCTAACCGCACCACTTACATATATGATTTTGGCTATTTAGCAATTTAACTACAACCAATACTTAATTGCTGCTGTTTGGTCCAAATTTGGCACGTGTACGTAGTTGGGTCGATTCACACCTTTCGATACGATAACCGTGAACTACGAAGATCGTGGACTGGATTGATCGTTTATGAAGGACCACCCTGAGTTCGCAGTCTCAGAGACACTGTTTTCGCGTATAAGAGAAACCAAATCTTCTTAACTTAAAGGTTTATTGGTAACATTAACAACTATACAATATCGAGAAATACGTTATTTAAAAAATGTTGACTAGAAGAATCTAGCACGCAAGAGTTCGTGAAGAGGTAGTGAGAAAAGAGAGCCTCTTCAGTTTCGCACCCTCCTTAAGTACTGATACGGAGGTGCGACACCCATAGACGTACCCCCGATAAGACCCCATTTGCGGCTTTTAGGCTACCTTGTCGCGTTAAAGCGTAGCATTTAGAGGCATAGTCGCTGGGCTTTTATTGGAGTCCAGCCATTGTATTCGTTTGGCGGTACCTTTAATTTAGATTCGAAATTTAAGTCCGACAAAGAATAATGCTGGAAATCCCAATCATAACTTCCGTCAGCCGAAGATGGGTGTTAAGCGCAGGGAATTCCAACAGTATTACCCAATGGCTGGGGTTGTCCATGGAAATAACATCATTTACTTAAACTCACTTTGGACATTTAAATTAATAAATAATATAACTATAATTCACGATATAACAATACATCGTGAGTTCTAACAGCTGCCACAAACACGCCGGTAAAGATCAAAGCCGAATCGCCAGGGATAAGAATTTAGCAGATCTGTAATCGGATTATAAGCAAAAACGCGATATCGCGTCGGTGGCGTATGCAATGCACCCTATTGCGAAATTGCGTTTTTGGCATTGAACGTGTTAAACGAGTTCTACTGTAGTTACGTCTACTTTACCAGCACCTATGCAAATACGGTAAAGTCCGATTATAACAGACATTCCAGATATAACATACTATTTGTCTGGTCCGTACCCACTTCAATTTAACTTCTATGTAAAATTTTCGATTTTAACAGATTCTTTTATAGTAGACATTCCCGATATAACAGACTATTTTTAAATCCCTAAAACAATAAATGACCGGTTATAACAGACTTCATAAATAATCATATAGATTTCGAAAATCTATATGTATGGTGAAACACTTCTCGGAACATTCTCCATATTTTAATATATGGATATTTATTAAAAATATATGGAAAGATAGACCAACGAGTTTACCGTTACCCAACCGTATCTCTGCTCTTCTACGTTTCAATTGTTCGTTCCTTTTCAGTAGTGTTGAGTTACCCAGTGTAGAAGGGAATTTCCCGACATTTGACCATTTAGCAGCAGCGGTAGTAGTAACCTCATTCGACAGTAATTCATCACATATCATTTATTATACCTACAAGTGAGCATTCCTTATTTATGTTAAGACAATTAATTAATATTATCTCAAGATGATAGAGGGTTGTTTATGAATTCCTTTAACATAGGCGAGAAAAAAATCTTTGATGAAAATGAAAGGATTTGATAACCGTGGGAAAAAGGCTGAAATATAGTTTATTAGTTCTCTTAAAAAAAGAATATGCGCTTATGAAGCTAATGATGAGCTTAATTGGGGGGCATTCTGGGTTTGGTTCTTAAAAGTGAAAGACTGCTTCAGAAACTTGTGTTGTGTTATTTTACAAAAAACTCGAACTCTGACATATACATAACTCATTTCAGTACATTCTTACCATAATGCAAAATTCTAAAATTAGAAAACGTAATGTAATAAATCTAAAAGAAAAGGTGTTAATTATTGAGAGTATTCAAGATGATATTACACAAGCCGAAGTGTGTCACCGCAAAAATTTGTCAAAACAGTGTCGACAATATAGATAAACAGGAAGGAAATATTGGAGGCCGCACAAAAACGTAAGCAAGTTTCTGTGAAGAAAATACGAAATCCTGTGCGATAGGACATTGACCATGCATTACTTAAATGGTTTATAATTCAAAGAAATTTGAATAACGCTATAAGTGGTCCAGTTTTAAAAGCCAAAGTTGAAGAACTTCCCACATTGCCGGTAATGATTTTGTATGTTCAACGGGCTGGTTGGAGCGATTTAAATCCCGCCATGGAATTGTCGTTGGAAAAGTTTCAGGTGAAGCTGCAAATGTCAACAATGTGATGGTTTCGAATTGGATTAATATTGTTTGAAAAGATTTAAAACAAAATTATAGACAAAATGATATTTTTAACTGTGACGAAACTGGTTTTTTTTATAAACTTACGCCAGAGAAAATACTTAAGTTCAAAGGCGAATGGTGTATCGGAGGAAAACAATCAAAATTACGTCTCACAGTGTTATATGTGCTAATATGAATGGTGACGAAAAACTAAAACTTTTAGTTATTGGAAAATATCAAAAGCCAAGATGCTTAAAAAATATTCATCGATTGCCCGTTAGGTACATTGCTAACAAACGGGCATGGATGACGTCAGAAATATTTAAAAATGAACTTTCCTTATGAAATGAAGAACTGCGGCTGAAAAATAAAAAAAAATTGCTTCTTGTTGATAATTGTGCAGTACATCCATACCTAGAATTTTCAAACATTCGTCTAGAATTTATACCTCCCAATTGTACTGCTACCTTACAACCTATAGATCAGGGTATTATACGTTGTCTCAAGTCCAATTATCGTAAAAAGTTGATGATTAAATTGCTGAATGCGTCTGAAGATCAAACATTTCTGCTAACATTGATTGATGCTATAAATATGTTGGCACAATCATAAGAAATGGTGTAAAAAAATACTATCAAAAATTGTTTCAAATATTCCGGTATTACAACCAATAATGAGTTTGAAGAAGATTACTTATCTTTAGCCACATGGGAGATAATGAGGAAACAGATTTACCTCTTAGTAACTGGTTAGAAAAGAGATTTGCAAGAGACGTCTTATCTACATTTCCCCAAATAGACGAATTTTATAGTGTAGATGATCTATTAATAACGTCTGAAACACCTACTGATGCGGAAATAGCATTGGAAATTTATGAACAAACTGAAGTTGAAACGGATAATGATAGTACTAGAATACATAGAAGGCGAAATACCAGTACCGAGCAGTTCAGATGCAGTGAAGAGTATAAATACATTACTAAGTTAGTTGGAGAGAGTTGGAGTTGGAGTACTAAGTTAGTTGGAGAGACAATGCCTCTAAAGATATAATAAGTGCTGCTTTAAAAATGTCAAGTTTTATAGAATTTCAAAAACCTAAAGCTATTCAAACTAAAATTACTTCTTTTTTTAATTTTCGTTTGTTATGCTTGAATTGAATTTCTTTTTATGTTTTTAGTTAAGAATTTATATTTTGTTCCTAAATAATAAATAAAGTTTTTGTATACATATTTTTAATTAATATTCTTTTTTAATGGACTTCCGGTAATAACGGACTAAAACTAAGCTCCTTTGGGGGTCCGTTATAACCAAACTCTACTGTAGTTAAAATTAAAATTGAATGTGTGTCATTCATGTGGGATTCTTAGGTCAAATAGATTTAAACCTTTTGTATATATGTAGAAACTTCTCTATTTGTACGACAAAATCGAGGTACGATCAGGAAATCTTTGAGTTGTACATAGTGATAGTGCTAATATTGTTAATTAGGTTAGGCCTGTTAGATCTAAGATGAAAGAGTTGTGAGGGGGCTGATGTGCCCCTATAGGACACCTATGTATGTCGCAACCTGGTTAGAAGTATTCTCGTCAATTAAGAGGGTTTCGCAATCGTTATCTTCATGCAATTCTGATATTTTATAATTAACGTCTAACCACCCTTTGTCGGTACTTGTGGGAAAGTATAGCCGCCTTTTGTTGGCGTTGATGAGAAGTGCGGCCGCGCTTTGTCGACATCTATGAGAATGTCCGATCAAGTGTTACCAGTACCACGGTAACGTCGCAGGTGGTGTCAGTGGTGTCATAAGTCGGTAATTGCTTTCTAGCCAGGGTACGACACTGTTTAATTACCCTTAGTTTTAGTATTTAAGAGCGCCCCGAATCTAGAGAATCCTCTTTCTTTCGAATGACTCATAAGAACTATTATCCGCAAGCAGAATCCAAAGTGTATCCGTTAATATCAATAAGTCCTATTATTAAAATCCTAGACGACGTTAGAGAAACCTACATTTATATTTTGCTGTGGTTTTGTTTGCTGCTAAATATAATGGTTAGATACTTACTTATTAATTCTTTTGAATGCAATCTGTGTTTTGCAGTTTATATTGTGTTGTGTAATGAACAATTATATTTTTTACAGTGACAAATCCACGTCTCCATCAGTAGATTCCAGTTCGGAGGAATCAAATACAACAAAGCCAGGCCCTCCCAATTAATTCTAAAGTTATACTTAATTTTATTATTAGTTATGTAATGAAACACGCGAAACAAAACTCGGAAACACTTTTGACAGATTTTTATTCCACTCGTTATGACACACACAACCCTTAATCGTTTACAAAACTAAAGGTCTTGGAATTAAACTGACATTTTAATAGAGAGAGCCGAATTATTAAAGTCCCTGAGTTATGAGGGAAGTTACGGAATTCCTGGAGTGTCGAGTTATATTATTATAATGGTGCTTTTACAAGCTTCGGGGTATCTTAAGTACCAAATCTGGGGATCAGTACCCATAGGCGTACTCCAGTTTTAGGCAATTAACAAGACAATCCACAAATGGTAACTTTCTAAATCCTTAACCCGTAACGTCGAGAGAAGATAATGATGGAGATAATGGGTTCCCAACATATGGCCATCCAGGGCATATCACTAAAGTAGTGAAATGCATAGGCGTAGCCAAAAGGTATATTACAGTTAGTTATACTTAATTTTTAGTAATTATTTGGACAAACCAAAAGTTCGTGCGTTCTTTTAAATTAATATTTTAATTTAAAAAAAAAAAACAAAACATTATCAAATTTCAAAGTAAAGGTCATTTGATTGTATTGTCTGTTCGGACTTCTTGCATGTAGTAAATCATCGCCCATCTCTCGTTGTAGATCATTGCCAAGGGAAAGAATATCCTTTGTTGGAAAGGAGACACACGGGCCCACTTGTACCGTTTACAAGTGAACAACGGCTAGGAAACATGTGTGCTGCACATGGGGTGCAGCTGACCAAGGACCAGGGAGACAGGCAATGGTGATATACAACAAGAAGGCAGAACACCTTTGGCAAGTGATCGAAACGGGCGCACTTGATATCCTTCGGGAATTTATCATTATCACTATCCTAGTTGTTATTTTCGTTACTTGTTAAAATAAATATTTTGAAAGGCATTACAACTGAAAAGCTAATTCCTCACCCGTACGTCATTTACGAACTCCTATTTACCACTGAGTAAATCGAGATGATATAAGGGTAGTCAGCATTATCTGACATATTAATTGGTCCTTTGAGCCGGATAGAAAAAAACTACCCTTAAGGTGAAAAATCATCAGAATATCCTGAAATAATAGAAATGGACGTGCGATAGATTTTCAGCGAGGAGTTAGCGGGTTTGGAGCGTAACATTCCAGACAGTTCAGTAAGTGCAACAAAGGAAGATAACCAGTGATAGTGACGTGGTCAGCAAATTGATCTACAATCAGCGAACAGAAGGTCAGATCATTCAATTTATAGGCATAGTTGTCATTACTCAGTTAAGGATTATCATCAACTTCGATTCTCAATTTCTTACATAGCATTTGTCTTGGTTGTTTGTCAATTTATTTTGATATTATAAAATGGAAAGTTTAGTTAAACGTATAACTAATTGTAAGGCTGCAATTACACGCGTCGAGACATTTGTCAACAAAAATAAACTTGATAAGGCTGTAAAAACTTCTGAATTCTCCGTAAGAGAAGAAACGTTAAAGAACGCATTTAAAAAATACGAAGAAATTCAGGAGCAAATTGAAGAAATTGACGATTTTGAGACTCAAGCGAATGATAGAAGTGCCACTGAAACTAGATATCATTCAATCGGGGCAGAGCTTGCCGACGTTATCACAGGTCGATCAAGGGCCAATAACTATCAAGCCGCTGCTAATACAAATGCACAAGGCCTAATTAAGGTCCCAGAATTGTCAATTCCTACGTTTAGTGGCAAATTTTCGGAATGGAGTACATTTTATGATCTGTTTAAGGCATTAATTGTTGAGAATGATCAGTTGTCAAACGTCCAAAGGTTCATGTATCTTAAATCTTTTTTAAAATTCGAACCGCTCCACTTAGTGCAAAACTTGCCATTAACGAATGACAATTTCATAATAGCGCTAAATACACTTAAGGAGCGATATGACAACAAACTATTCGTTATCAATGATCACGTAAGGGGTCTGGTCGAAATATCTTCTAATAATCATAAATCTCCAGATAGTAGCCTTCGCGACTTTATCACCACCATTAAGCAACATACGGAATCACTAAAAAATTTAAATATTCCCGTCGAGACGTGGGATTTGATATTAATCTATATGTATTGTTTTTCCCGTTGTTCGTTACGAGATGATATTAGTAGTTCAATTAATTCACAATGTTGATTAACACTATTTATTAATTAATAGCAATGAATCTAAAATACGATATGTTTGAATAACTATAATGTAATATACCTAGAGTATTAGTGAGTGTAAATTAAGGTGTTGTGAGTGACCGATCGCGATGTGTACCGTCCCAATGTTCGTGGAGAAGAGGACGAGACTTGTCTCATCTTTTTTAACCCCGTCCAAATGAGAAGTTCGGAAGGGAGGTTTATTGGACTCGACATTGGAAATTTTGGTTGTAAATCAAATAAGGCGAACATCTTGTAATTAGACGCACATCTGTCCTCAGTCCATCTTCGCAACAATCGCGTGAATAAGAGAACAATCGGTGCCTTCAAAAACTGTATGCCGGCATGAAACTGGACGTGCTATTCATGGTCTTGAACATTCTACGATATCGTGGGAAACTCAATCGCTACCAATAAAACTTTGCCGAAACAGAGGTCACTGGATTGTAAACTAATTTAAAGCATATAACAGTATACTGTCACAAAAATTAGACTTTAATACTAAGCAGGCACTTGAATTCAATAGGGGGACTAGTGAGATTCCCAGTTTGCAGGATTTCTTACAGTTCCTGGAGAAACGGTGTAGTGCCTTGGAAAATTTATTGGGACCTGAGCCCAAGGGTAAATTTACACATTATACGGTAAAAAATAATTAAAAAGGAAAGCCAAATTCAGGGGTATCATGCGCTTATTGTAAGGGGCTTAATCATAATATTGCTAAATGCTTTAAATTTAAGGCATTGCAGGTTTTTCAGAGAAAACAGTTTGTTATTGTAAATAAATTGTGCTTCAAATGTCTATCGGAATATTTAGTCAGTACGTGTTCACAGCTAGGGTGTTATATCTGTAACGGCGGGCATAACGCACTTTTACGTATCAAATCAAGAGACCAACCGGGTGATCAAACTTGGGACAAACAATCTCACGAAAATAATTCTCAATCAAATGATGCAACTCAAGCTAGCTCAAACATGAACCCTCAAATCATCTAGTAGGGAAGTAGAAACCGGTAAACAGACCAGCAGTTGCTCACTACATGAGTCAATTCAGTCATTATCGGCATGTGCGCCAAATAAGACACATTATGTCCTGTTAGCAACAGCGAGGGTCTGTCTTTTTGACAGCAATGGGTATTCAGTTTCTGCCACAGCCTTACTAGACAACGGGTCTCAAAGCTGCTTCATCCGTAAGGAACTAGTCAATCGCCTGAATTATCAAACATACAATGCTTTCATTTCAAAACGAACCACCCTAAACAACTTTTGAATTATCTATTGTTTTAAAATTTCCAAAAACACGTCAATTGAGATGTCAAGGGGAAAACTTTTTGAGCTTATGTCCAATCCCCTATCTTCATCCCCTTGAGCAGGGGGCGACTCACCCCTAAAATCTTAAATGGAATGGGGGCTCGAGTGCTACCTCATTTTAAAGGGCATGTATAAACCTTTTCATCTACAAAGTTTCAGCTCATTTCGTTTAGCCATTCCAAAATGGCAGCCACTTAAATTTTGCGATTTTTACAACGAAAAAATTATTTTATCAAATGTTCAAAATGCGACCCGTTATTTTCGAGACAATAATAAAGTCTATTTTCAAATACTTTGCGAACATTAATGAAAGTTCGTCTGGTAATACCTTTGCATTCCAGTGTTATTCTGTTTTTCAGTTCTTGAATACTTTCAATTGGAGTTTTATATATTTTAGATTTTAAGTAACCCCAAAAGAAAAAGTATCGTTAAAATAGTACTAAGTGGTCCTAAAAACTAGTGTTTGTTGCTTTGATATCAAAAGAATGCAAGGCATTTGGCATTTCTTTAGGGTTATTGTCTCGAAAATAACGAGTCGCATTTTGAACATTTGATAAAATAATTTTTTCGTTGTAAAAATCACAAAATTCAAGTGGCTGCCATTTTGGAATGGCTAAACGGAATGAGCTGAAACTTCGTAGATGAAAAAGTCTTTGCATGCCCTTTAAAATGAGGTATTACTCGAGCCCCCATTCCATTTAAGATTTTAGGGGTGAGTCACCCGCTGCTCAAGGGAATGAAGATAGGGGATTGGACATAAGCTCAAAAAGTTTCCCCCTCGACATTTCAATTGACGTGTTTTTGGAAATTTTAAAACAATAGATAATTCAAGAGTTGTTTAGGATGGTTCGTTTTGAAATGAAAGCACTGTATAATGAGAGAGTTTAAATTTCAGGAATAGCCGGAAAAAAATCAATTTATAAGGAAATGGTAGATGTCTCAATTTTTCCAAACATCCATAATGGAAGAAATAGTCGAGAAATAAATATGTCTTGCTTGGTCCTTAACAATATTACTTGCCGGTTACCACATTATACAATAGATATCAGTAACCTTCCAATTCCTAAGGATTTAAAGTTGGCGGATCCAACGTTTTATGAGTCAACATCAATTGACCTACTCATTGTTGCTGATGTCTATTACGAGTTATTGGTGCCAGGGATGATAAGACTAGGGAATGGCTTGCCAATGCTACAAAACTCTTCATTGGGTTGAGTCATTACAGGGAATGTACCTGATCAGTTGATGGCACATTTAGGCACGGTCAATAACAATAGGGCTTCATTATTCACAAGTACTTCTGAGATTCATTGCTTAATGGAAAGGTTTTGGCAGTCTGAAAAAGTTGCGGTTAATAAAGGTGCCGATTTTTTGCCAGAAAACAATTTGGCAGAAAATATATTTAGGGATACCACGGCGATTTTGAAAGATTGGTCATTTCAAGTTAGCCTGTCATTAAAGACACCGACGGAAAACTATAAATTAGGTGACTTATACACAATGGCCAAGAAGAGGTTTTGTAATTTGGAAAAATTATTTATTTAGGATAACGATTTGTTTGTAGAATATAAAAGGTTTATCGATGAGTATGTATCATTGGGGCACGCCAAGTATGTACCGCTCACCTTTAAAAATAATGCTGGACAGAATAAATCCTTTCTTCCTCATCATTGTGTAATTAAACAAGACAACGCGACAACCAAACTCAGAGTTGTTTTTGATGCCTCAATGAAGTCTTCAACTGGGTATTAATTAAATGACACAGTATTGAAGAGTTTTACAGTTCAACCAGAATTAGTGGACATTTTAAGTAGATTTAGGCTATTTAAATTTGTTCTAATTGCATACATTGAAAAGATGTACCGGCAGATTAAGGTTGACCCTTCGCGAACATTCTTGCAGAATGTTTTATGGAGAAATAACCCTTCGGAATCGTTAAAGTGCTTGGAACTGCAAACCGTAAGGTACGGTATTAAGAGCGCATCCTTTTTAGACACAAGGTGTTTGTTTAAGTTAGCAAGCAAAAATGTTGAAACCTATCCTCTCGCTGCGAACACTATACTCAATGCTATGCTGATGACATTTTAGGGGGAGCGGAAACATGCGGGGACTTATTAGAATTGAAAGATCAGTTATGCAACTTACTAGGATTAGCTCAATTTAAATTGCATAAGTGGAACACTAATTGTGCGGAATTCGCAACACAATGTGGCATCACTGAACCGTTTCACGAATACAATATCAATTCGAAAGATAAGTCAAGCAAGGTTTTAGATCTTTCGTGGAATTCAAGGTTCGACATGTTCTCAGTTACCTTACCCCAACAAATCAACAAATCAGTAACAAAACGGAATGTGCTCTCTGTCATCGCGCAACTGTATGATCTATTGAGTTTGAGTACTCTAGTAATAGTTATGGTAAAAATGTTTATGCAAAAAGTCTGGTTAGCTAAATTATAGTGGGATGAAAATTACCGTCAGAATTAAAAATTTATTGGCATAGTTTTGTAACAAGCATTTTGGGTTTGTCAGATTTAAAAATATCTAGGTGGTTATTTAATGATAAAAAAAGTCAAACAATTGAAATTGCTTTGCTGATGCAAGCTTAAGGGTGTTTGGCGCTTGTGTTTATCTAAGAGTTTTGTATCCAGATAACACAGTCTCCTGTAACCTTGTTTGTTCCAAATCCCGAGTTGTCCCACTCAAACATATAACCATTCCCAGATTAGAGTTCAACGCGTGTGTCCTTTTGGCAAGAATAGTTACGAGGGTGCTGGACATGTGTAAAAATAGCTCCTTTATGAGCAAGGTTAACTTATGGACAGACTCTCAAATAGTTTTGTGTTGGCTAAAATCACACCCTTCTCACTGGAATATATTTGTCTCAAACAGGGTAGCGGCAATACAAGAATTAACGTCAAAGTTTCAATGGCAGCATGTACCATGGGCAGAAAATCCAGCTGACTTACTTTCACGACTTACTTTCACTTAATTGACAACGGGTTGTAGTGGATGGGACCCACATTTCTTCAAAATTTTTATTTGGAATTGGATAGTTTTAATTTTAATGGTACCGTAACAGAGATGCCGGAACAGAGGAAGACAGTTTTAACAACAAATCATGACAATCATGACCGTAATCAGATGTTTTAATAAGTACTCTTCATTCAGTAAACTGCAAAGAACCTTATCTTATTGCTTGAGATTTATGGAGAACTCAAAATCACATGAGTCAGCTAAAATGACAGGTCCGTTGGCGGTAACAGAATTAGCTAATGCGCTCACAGTAATCGTAAGGCATTTGCAAAACAAACACTTTTCAAAGGAAATCTTGCAATTGACAGAATCTAAAATGATTAAGAACAAGACTATTTTATCATTAACCCCTTTTTGAATGAAAATGGCATTCTACGGGTAGAAGGCAGACTTGCAAATGCCAATGTTTGCTATGACCAAAGGCATCCTATTTTATTACCCTCGAACAGCCATGTAGTCATGTTAATACTGAAACTTGAACACGTAAAACTGTATTATGGCGGTCCAAATACGGTTTTATCGAATTTTAGGTTACGATATTGGTCGTTAAACGGATTAAGGGAAGTTAAAAGCATGATAAAAAATTGCGTAACATGCTATTGATTCAAGTGTCAGTCCGCTTAGCAAATTATGGCCGACCTACAACGGATAGGGTACTATCAACCCGGGCCTTTCAAAAGGTAAGGATTGACTTCGGCGGTCCTTTTTTAATAAAAACTTCCAAAACACGATGAGCTTCACTTATAAAATCATATATTGCTATGTTCGTGTGCGTGGTTATAAAATGTGTGCACATAGAACTAGTAACAGGATTATCCACGGAAGCATTTTTACTAACATTCTAGAGATTAACTTCGCGTCGAAGCCATCCTATCATAATTTACAGCGAAAATTCAATAAATTTCTTGGGGGTTCGCAATCAATTAAGGGAATTGCACGACTTTTTTAAGGGTAAGAAAAACAAGGATGCCATCGTTGAATTCCTATCGACCACAAACCTACAGTGGAAATTTATTCCGCCACGGTCACCTCACTGGGGGGGGTTATGGGAAGCTGCCATAAAAAGCACGAAGCACCATATTTTGCGGGTAATTAGGGAAACTCGTTTAACATTCGAGGATTTCAGCACTATATTAGCTTAAATCGAGACAATTCTAAATTCTCGGTCGACGTGTCCCTTGTCCAATGACCCAGCAGATTTATGTTTTAACACCGGGTCACTTTCTAATTGGAGACAGTCTAGTAGCGTATCCCGAACTGGAGGTTATCGACATCTCTGACAATCGTCTATCTATTTGGCAGAAATGTTCCAAAATGCACCAACATTTTTGGAAGGGGTGGTCAGTGGAGTACCTAAATCAGTTACAAAATCGTCCAAAATGATTGAAACCCTGTGAAAATCTAAAATTAAACCAAATCGTTCTAATCCGGGACGATAACAGTCCTCCACTTAGGTGGGCAATGGGTAGAGTTACGGAGCTACTTCCTGGAGCTGACGGAAGGGTTAGGCTAGTAAAATTAAAAACAAAGGGAGGAACGTTAACTAGACCAATCAGGAAGGTATCACCCCTTCCCAATGACGGTTAATCTGTAACTGACTTGTATTTATGTAATTATTGCTAACATATGTATCGTGGTTAGTAGTAAGGATTTCGACTTTTAAAGTTTGGTAAGTTTAATGCAATTTTCTTTTTTTTATTTAATTTGCACGCTATTGTTAATATTCCAGGGCACAAGGTCGATGGTGCATCAATGTGTCAGAGGGTTTATTTTCATTGTTAGTAATGTTGATGTATGTGCTAGTTAAGCCTTTGTTGAGTTTCTGAGAAGGATATTACTTGAAGCGAAGGGATCACTTCAACGAGGGGAGTATGATCGGACTTCTTGCACGTAGTAAATCATTGCCCATTTCCCGTTGTAAATAATTATCAAGGGAAAGAATATTCTTTGTTGGAAAGGAGACACACGGGCCCACTTGTACCGTTTACAAGTGGACAACGGCTAGGAAACATGTGTGCTGCACATGGGGTGCAGCTGACCAAGGACCAGGGAGACAGCCAATGGTGATATACAACAAGAAGGCAGAACACCTTTGGCAAGTAATCGAAACGGGCGCACTTGATATCCTTCGGGAATTTATCGTTATCACTATCCCGGTTGTTATCTTCGTTACTTGTTAAAATAAATACTTTGAAAGACATCACAACTGAAAAGTTAATTCCTCACGCGTACGTCATTCACGAACCCCTATTTGCCACTGAGTAAATCGAGATGATATGACGATAGTCAGCATTATCCGACATTATCTGAAGCCATCTATCGGTGAATTGCTTGATTCTACGTTGGTACCATTCCTTGTCCTTAGAATTGAAAAACTTGCGACACTTCACTTCGATTTGCTCTAAGTTATCAAAGCTGCGACGTCACAGGAAGTGTGCTATTGAGGGAAAAAGTGATAGTCGGATGGCGCAAGATAGTATACTGAATGTGGTAGAAGTTCAATCGCGTCGAGTCCTTTGATGTTTTTCTTGATTTATCTGGCGGTGTGCCATTTGGTGTTATCTTGCTATAGAAGTACTTGCTTTCAATTGACCAATGCTGGGTACTTCTGACCTTCTCTGTGTACATTCGGTCGAGTTGAGCATAATAAAGGTCTGTGTCGACGGTACGATTGTTTAGAACAAGCTCAAAGTGAATTACACTTTCAAAATTCCACCAGATGCACAATAAAGTCTTCCTAGAAAACTGGTCTCGTTTTGTTACCGATTTCGCTATTTGTCCGGGATTCAGTCACTAATTTTGCTTGTTTGGGTTGCTGAAGTAAACCCACTTCTCATCACAAGTAACAATTCGGAGGATAAAACGATTGTCATGCAGATTTTCCAACAATTTTCAGCATGTGTCTACACGATTTTGAGCTTGATTTTCCATTAAATCATGAGGCACTTCTCGACAGTGTCTGTTGACCTTTCCAATAACGTTAAGATGTCGGACACTTGATGTTTGTGGAATATTGAGTTCAGCCGACAATCTGCGGGCACTGGTTGATGGATTGGCTTCGACGGCTTCACGAATGGCTTCAGTGTTCACAGTCATAGGGCGACCCGAGCGTGGCTCACCTCTGAGGTCTCTGTGTCCTTCCTTGAGCCTTTTGAACCATTTTTGCACTGTACGAACTGAGACTATATCTTCTCCTTCCACTTCATATATTTTCCTTGCTGCTTCAGTAGCTTTATACTTTTGCTTCCAGTAATGACGTAAAAATACTCGAATTTCAAAATTTTCTACGTTTTTACTATAACGAAAATAAATTTAAAAAATTTTAAATTAATTGTAGCTAACAAGTAAATATAAAAGAGCTTTTCAAGTAATATATAACACTTGCATATAATGTATTATAATTTTATTGATTTCAAAAAATTGTACAAACTGAAACAAGGCAAAAAACGCACGAACTTTTGGTTCACTCTAGTTAGTATGTTAGTTAGTAAGCATTAGTTATATCCTTTTCAAACTCACATAACATAAATGTGTGTAGTTTTAATTTGGTTGGCTTACCGTCATGTAGGTTATTATTTTGAATTATTATTTGATCCAAATTTCGCAACTCAGTTATAGAAGGCGATAAAACAATTTGTACACAAATTGAGTCTTGGGGTTAATTTGTGTTTCATCTTCAAAAATTCCAATGTGCACATTTGTGGGCAAATTATATATTCTATAAAAAAGTAAAGAACAAAAGAAATAATAAAATTAAATTAAGCCCTTTTTAATCAGAAATATGTTATAAATGATTGTTTTTATTTCTTAACGATGAAACTCGACATGACAATGGCGATCCTTCACAATACATAAAAAAATATTTTAAGAAACGCATTTGACTTGTTTACGCCTCGTACAAGTTGGATTTTTGCATCTCTGAGCCTCTTTTATCTCCATAGCTTTTGGTAAGTGTAGGGCTTTTGACTTGGCAAATTTAGGTGGAGGTAATGGCACTCTTCCAGGTCGACCCGGTGTTTTTCTCTGTACTGGAGGTTCAAAAGTTTCATGATTTGATTCTGATTGGGTAGTTAATATTCCCTTAATTAAGGCTTCTGTTACGCGCATCTTAAATCCAATTAAATCTAAAATATCGTTCTTTTTTACTTTTAAAATTTGGCAATCTTTCTTGTATTGATTTCACGAATTGACTATTGCACAGTCCATAAAGTGTTCAAACACTAACTGGCCATTTATTGTTTTACGATAGCTTCTGTAAGTTGCAATTTATCGATTTAGTAAATCAACGTCTCCCATGAATTTATTATAGCGCCTTACTACATCTAATTGGGAGATATTCAAATAACGTTGATCAGACTAGAGAGAGAGAGAGAATATATTCTACATTGATGTATCGGATTAACGGTGTGTGCTGATAAAGCCATTGTTATTATCTTACTGTCCATTCATCTAGACTAGTCTAAAAAATTACGGGATACTTCAAAATATTATCTTAAAAGTTTTTTGTACCACATTAAACGTATCAAAACAAATTATACACTGTGTCCGTAAAGTCACACATAAATTCTATTAAAAATCAAGTGTTTGTTTTCTGGAAAAACACTGGGACACGTTGATTTTTATTTTCTATTGCGATTTTTTTCATGATAAATTCATGTATACAGGATGACCCAAAAACAAGTTACCACAGTCAACTTCATTTTTTCAAATGGAAACCCCTATTTTTTATTCCATTTTTGGAGCCTACATCGAATTCTAAATATGTTTCATATACCTTGTCTTAATACCTAAACTCAATTGTTATCGAGAAATTTACGTGCAAAGACATTTTCCAATAAAATTAGATTATTGTTAATCATAATTAATTAAAACTTCCCAAAACTTTATTCTTCGATCAGCAGTCTCTCCGGTGCATTGTTTATTGAATAAAAGTACTGCACGTAGCAAAAAGGATTGTAAACAATAACAATTTTTTGCGTAAATTGTGGAAAAAAATTATTGTAGATAAACATAGATATTATTTTATTTCTAGTATAGTAGAGATTTACATTGTCAAACGACTATTTTATTTATTGTCAAAAATGAATTTAACTGTTACCCAAAGAATTTAAATTTTAATGATGATAGGGTACAGTGATAGAACTCGAACGCAACAAAAAGTGTGTGCGCTGTTCAACAATAAATACCAGGAAAGACCGATAACCCAATCAACAGTTAGTAGATTGGAAAGAAAATTTCGAGAAACTGGATCTGTTAACGTTCGACTACGAAATGGACGTCCTAAAGTTGACGAAAAACTAAAATTAAATGTTCTTCTGAGCATGGAAGAAAATCCACACAACAGCGTTCGTCAGGTTAGCCGTGATATTTTCACTACGCGTACTACGGTGCATAAAGTACTAAAGTTAGAAAAATGGCATTCTTTCAAATTTTATCCAATACAAGAATTAACTGAAGACGACCCAGATCGAAGAATGTAGTTTTGTGAAGTATTAATGAATATGATCAACAATAACCAACTTCTATTGGAAAATGTCCTCTTCTCGGACGAGTTTACTTTTACATTACATGGGGAAGTGAATCGTCAGAATTGTAGGTACTGGGCAAGAGAAAATCCTCGATGGATGAGAGAAACTCATACGCAACATCCAGAAAAAATTAACGTACGGGCCGGTATAGTAAGAAATCAAATTATAGAACCTTACTTTTTCGATGGAAATTTAGATGGCCCAAAATATCTTCGATTTTTACAAGAATATTTGGTTTCTACGCTGATAAATTTATTTCCGGATGTAAACAACCTAAGAGTAATCAACACAAACCTATGGTTTCAATAAGATGGAGCTCCACCCCATTATTCGGTCATTGTTCGCGAATATCTTGATCAGATATTTCCGAATAGATGGATTGGAAGACGTAATACCATCGAGTGGCCGCCGAGGTCTCCAGACCTCACCCCGTTGGATTCTTTTCTCTGAGGACATCTTAAAAATATAGTGTATAAAAGTAAACCCGACAACATTGAGGACCTGAAAAACGGGAATAAGAATCTAGTGCAATAACATTTCACTAGATATTTTACAGAGGGTGCAACAGGAATGTACTGATCGTTTAGGATATTGTCAAATTCAAAATAGTTTTCAATTTGAATATTTAATAAAATAAACGAAGTAATAAATCTTTAGTATTCGGTCTCATTGCGTAAATTTCTCAATAACAATCGAGTTTAGGTATTAAGACAAGGTACATGAAACATTTAGAATTCGATATAGAATCCAAAAATGGAATAAAAATAGGGGTTTCCATTTGAAAAAATGAAGTTGGCTGTGGTAACTTATTTTTGGATTACCCTGTATACGTGAATTTATCATGAAAAAATCTCAATAACAGTAATCTCAATAACAAATAAAAATCGACGTGTCCCAACATTTTTCCAGAAAACCAACAGCTGATTTTGAATAAAATTTGTGCGTGACTTTATAGACACAGTATAAGGGTGAGTCTTAAGTAATGGGACACAGAGCAACGATGGATTTATGACATAAAAATAATGCAATATAGCTAAATTTATGTTATTCCAAAAGTTGATAATAACTGAGATACAGGGTGCCAAAGTTGAAAAATGAAATCAAATTTTCTTTAATATCTCTGGAACAGTTCGGGCTAATTTCACGAAATTTCTTATATAGGGGTTTTTGGAGATGGTCAATTCAAATTTATCGACGATTTCGGTGTAACTTCTAGATTGTGCCACAATCGACAATTAGGAGTCATTTAAACCATTTAAACTTTTTTGTGCCACGGTGTATGTCATTTGGACTCATTAAAATTTGTTCCCCTACCTTTTCTAGTTAAAAAAGTTATACCTTATTGGTGTCGCTAGGAGCAACGGTTTTCGAGAAATTCAATTAAATAACTTAAATTCCCATTTTTTCTACTTGTTGACATGTAACAACATAATTTTTTTGTATTGTTAAAAAAGCACAAAGATAATATGAAAACAATTTAATACCGTAGTTGGTCTTCTATTGACATATTTATTTAAGTTCCAAACGAATATTTTAACAATAACAAAAAATTAAAAATTAAACATATCTTCCTGTGACAATAAATGTTCGACGTGTCCACCATTTACTTGGATACATTTTGCAATTCTTTTACAGAACGACCTCTTTATTTTAAATAGCAATTGTTCATTCCGAAATAATGTGGCTGCATTTTGAATTTTGTTTAATAATTCTTCAGGTGTATTTATTGTATTTTGGTAAACCGAAGATTTCATGTAACCCCATACACAAAAGTCTATAGGATTGAAGTCGGGGCTCCGTGAGGGCCAGGGTATTTCAAATCCACGTCCTATACAACGATTGGCAAAACGTGTACTTAAGAAATCCCTTACTGGGCGGGAAAAATGTGCGGGTGCACCATCTTGCATAAAAAACATTGCTTGCCTTAAATTCAGAGGCACATCATCAAGAAGGTTCCCTAGTTCATTTTGGAGGAACTCTAAGTACAGAGGACCATTCAATTTGGGTGGTAATACATAGGGTCCTACGAAATAGTTGTCAATAATCCCGCACCAAACATTTATTTTAAATTCGTGCTGAAAGTGGCGTTCAGTAGTTAGGTGAGGGTTTTCTGTGTCCCATGCATGTTTGTTACGGTGGTTAATTATACCTCGACGGGTAAAAGTTGCCTCATCCGTAAAGAGGACCTTATTTAAAAACAGTGGATCTTCATTCTGGCACATACGAAAGAAGTTACAAAATTGCAATCTCGCTTGAAGATCGACTTCACATAAGTTTTGTACCGGCGTAAAATGGTACGTGTACAGTTTCTCTTCATGAAAAATTCGCACTACTGATTTTTGACTTACTCCTGCACGTGCTGCCATACGCCTTGTGCTTATTTCTGGGGTATCAACAACGCCTTCTAGAATTTCTTCTTCTTGCTCTGGTGTAATAATTTTCGGGCGTCCAAGGGTTTTTTTTTATGTTGAAATGAGCCGGTCTCACCCAATCGATCGTAAATTCTTTTAATCGTTTTCAAATTTGGTTGTTGTCGATTTGAGTACATTTCGAAATAACGTTGACAAGCTTGACGCCCGTTATAATTTTCTTGGGCGTATACACACACCATATCTCTCATTTCAACATTAGAATAATTATTATGTCTCGGCATTTTAATTAAATTGTAAATTTATTTGTATACTTCACAAACACAATGCAGTGAAACTGAATTTTTGTTTGACATATCTTTGTTTTCATATGTTATATCATTCATTTGTTATATCATAGACTACTAAGATAAAGTAACGTCGTAATTTTTTTTGTTATTGTTAAAATATTCGTTTGGAACTTAAATAAATATGTCAATAGAAGACCAACTACGGTATTAAATTGTTTTCATATTATCTTTGTGCTTTTTTAACAATACAAAAAAATTATGTTGTTACATGTCAACAAGTAGAAAAAATGGGAATTTAAGTTATTTAATTGAATTTCTCGAAAACCGTTGCTCCTAGCGACACCAATAAGGTATAACTTTTTTAACTAGAAAAGGTAGGGGAACAAATTTTAATGAGTCCAAATGACATACACCGTGGCACAAAAAAGTTTAAATGGTTTAAATGACTCCTAATTGTCGATTGTGGCACAATCTAGAAGTTACACCGAAATCGTCGATAAATTTGAATTGACCATCTTCAAAAACCCCTAGATAAGAAATTTCGTGAAATTAGCCCGAACTGTTCCAGAGATATTAAAGAAAATTTGATTTGATTTTTCAACTTTGGCACCCTATATCTCAGTTATTATCAACTTTTGGAATAACATAAATTTAGCTATATTGCATTATTTTTATGTTATAAATCCATCGTTGCTCTGTGTCCCATTACTTAAGACTCACCCTTAATTTACTTAATAAAAGATTGTCTTAAGACCCGTTATTTCTGAGATACAGGGTATTAAAATTCTACTTTTCTTTTCTTTTTTTTTATTTTAAAACTACTGGAACTATTGAAATGAAAATCGGTGTATCTTTGTTTCGTAATCCGATAAATTTGATGGGGATAATTTAAATTTTGTACATTATAGAGGGTGCTAGTTATATGTGTATCATTATATTTTTATCCAACATTTTTTTAAATTTTGATTTATCGGTAAAAGAGTTCAAGAATATTAAAGAACAATCAATTCTGCATAAAAAAGTTACTCTTAGTAAAATACTCTAAAGTTGTCCAGAAAAATGACAATTATTGTCATATCGACTTTAAACGCTTTTTTAAAGAAAGTCTGTGGTTTTTCTATCATTGCTTTTAATACTATCCAATTACAATGAAATCAACAGTAATATTACAATAAATGTTCAAAGTGATGACAGCGTTAGTCAATACATAAATTGCACCGTTGTAACAAGTTTCGTTGTACCCTTTGGAAAATTCCTGGGATATTCCGAATCACATCAAAAGCATTGAAAATTCTTTCAGTTAATTCTTCAACATTTATTACTGTTGTCGTGTACACTAAACCTTTCACATGACCCTAAAGAAAATAAATTCATGACATGATTATAAACTGTCAATTCACTGACAGTAGTACTAATGGTTTGCAATGCACGTAAAATTTATTGTGTAATAAATTGAAAACCACCAGCACCGCTTTTCAGTCAATATTTGGACTAAAATAGTAGGTGACTATTTACTAGGTCCTGTTTGGTCCAAATTTGACGCGTGTACGTGGTTGGGTCGATTCACCCCTTTCGATACGATAACGTGAACTACGTAAATCGTGGACTGGATTGATCGATTATGAAGGACCACCCTGAGTTCGCGGTCTCAGAGACACTGTTTTCGCGTATAAAAGAAACTAAACCTTCTTAACTTAACAAAGGTTTATTGATAACATTACCAACTATACAATATCGAGAAACACATTATTTAAAATATGTTGACGAGAGGAATCTAGCGCGTACGAGTCCGTGATGAAGTTGCGAGAAAAGAGAGCTTCTTCAGTTTCGCACCCTCCTTAAGTACTGATACGGAGGTGTAACACCCATAGACGTACCCCCGATAAGGCCCCATTAGCGGCTTCTAGGCTACCTTGTCGCGTTAAAGCGTAGCACTTAGAGGCACGATCGCTGGGCTTTTATTGGAGCTCAGCCATTGTATTCGTTTGGCGGTACCTTTAATTTAAATTCGCAATGTTAGTCCGACAAAGAATAGTGCTGGAAATCCCAATCATAAAATAACTTCCCTCAACCGAAGACGGGTGTTAAGCGCTGGGAATTCCAACAGTATTACCCAATGGCTGGGGTTGTCCATAGGCATAACATCAGTTTCTTAAACTCATTTTGAACATTTAAACTAATAAATAACATAACCATAATCCATGATATAGTAATACGTCGCGAGTCCTAACAGGTCCTATTGTACTATCACATCATTTAAATTCAAACAGATATTTGCAAATTTTATGTGATAATTTACCAGAGCTTATGGAGGATATGCCACTAGTACTACGTAGCAAAATGTGGTATTAGCAGGATGGTGCTCCAGTTCATTCTTCCAGAGCAGTAAGAGATCATCTTAATGAGGTTTATGGCAGGCACTGGATAGATAGGTTCGGTCCAGTGGCATGGCCTCATCGTTCCCCCGATTTGACACCCCTGGATTATTTTCTTTGGGGTCATGTGAAGGGTTTAGTGTATACGACACCAGTAATAAATGTTGAAGAATTAACTGAAAGAATGTTAAATGCTTTTGATGTGATTCGGAATACCCTAGGAATTTTCCAAAGGGTACAACAAAACTTGTTACGACGGTGCAATTTATGTATTGACTAACGCTGTCATCAGTTTGAACATTTATTGTAATACAGTAAATACTCGATACTGTGAACATCGGATAACCTAAACCTCCGGATAACGTGAATCATCTTTCTATCACATTAACCATCGTATAACGTGGACAAATGATTTCCGTTACCGGGGGAACTACTTCTGGGGATTCCCTGGCAGTCGTGCTCAATACGGGGTTGCCCTACCGTCGTGTCCGGTATTTCCCCAGTTTTACTTTGTAGTTTACTGACGATCCCCTATTGTTTCATTTTTTGCATTGCAACATTTGCCTGTTGCTTTTGAACGGTTGTCGAAAGGTTTAGTAAATACGTGTTGTTATATGTAATGTCGCTGAAAAAACCAAAGTGTTTAACTCTCCATGAAAAATCTCTTGTAATTCAGGAGCTAAGTAAAGGTGCAAGTGTTTCAAATTTATCCAGAAAATACAATATAGCTAAATTTACGATTTGCAAAATAAAGCAAAGAAAAGAAACCATTTTAAGAGTAATAACAGATACTTATGTTGGATCAAGTAAAAGAAAAACACTTAAAGGGTCTGAATTACCACAAATGGAAAAATAGCTATACAAATGGTTTCTAAATCAACGAAATAAAAATTTTGTTGTAAGCGGAGAAATGATAAAGCAAAAAGCCAAATCCATACATTCTGAAATAAAAGAAACTGATAAGGAATTTACGGCTAGTGAGGGATGGCTACAGAAGTTTAAAAAAAGATTTGGAATTCGGTTTTTAAAAATTTCCGGGGAAAAACTTTCTTCCCAACCGGAACTTATTGACCCTTTCAAAAAGCAGTTAAAAATAAAATCCAGAAACTTGGAATTACATTAGATCAACTTTATAACGCTGACGAAACGGGCTTATACTGGAAACTTCTACCGGACAAAACATTTGTTTTATCTGCAGAAAAAACAGCGTCGGGACGAAAGACTGAAAAACAATGAATAATATTACTCGTTTGCACAAATACTACTGGAAGACATAAAGTAAAACCATTAGTTATCGGTAAGGCTGCCAATCCAAGGTCATTTAAAAACGTTACTTGCCCTCTTGATTATGAACACCCCAAGACAGCGTGGATGACTGCACACATTTTTAAAAAATGGTTCCATCATTCCTTTGTACCTCAGGTAAATTTTGTTGTGTATTTTTCTTGAAATCGTAGCATAAATTTACGTATTCCTTTACAGGTTACACGTTTTTTGTCAAATAAAAGGCTCCCGATAAAAGCCTTACTTCTGCTAGATAACGCTCCATCTCATTCAAACGAAGAAGAATTAAAGAGCGAAGATGGACAGATAGTAACAATGTTTCTTCCATCTAACGTTACGCCGCTTATCCAACCTATGGATCAAAATGTTATTAGGCTTACAAAATTATATTACAGGAATAGCCTTCTTGCTGATGTTATAGCAAGTAATTCAAACATACATTGATACATTGAAAAACTTGACTATTAAGGAAACTGTTGTCAACTTAACGGCTGCATGGAATCGACTCGATTCACAAATTATTGCAAAATGTTGAAGAAATATTTTAGAGAACACTGAAATGTCCGAGGATGACGATGATGAATTACCTCTTTCTGTTTTAAAACGTCGATGGGACGATGATAAGGCAGGCTTAATCTCCAAATCCTGTGATCTTCTAAATACACTAGTACCACAAGTAAGGGATTTATCTTTAAAATTTAAATCTGTTATTACATATGTATAATTTATGTATATTTGTAGGCCACATTCAAGGAAACTGATGTATTGAAATGGAATGATGCTGACAAAGAATGTGAAAACGGCCAAGAAGAATGTGAAGTTCATGTAGTCAAGAATTTTCAAGAAATGTCAAGTAAAGTGTCACTAGACAGCGCTATAACTGCATTAAATACTGCAATCCAGTGGGCAGAATATAGTGGTGTGGACTTCACAGACCTCATAGTTTTAAAAAGACTAAGAGAAACAGCCCTTGTGCAAAAAATTACAAATCCTAAGAAGCAAACTAAAATTTCAGACTTTTTTGTCATCCAATAATCTGTTTTCCACTCTATTTAGATTAACCCCCGATTACATAAATAAATCGCTAACGTGAACGTGCGTTGTTTTATTTTGTTCACGGTATCAAGTGTCTACTGTATTAGTGTTTATTTCATTGTAATTAGATAGTATTAAAAGCAATGATAAACTTCACACTTTCTTTAAAATAGCGTTTAAATTCGATATGACAATAATTGTAATTTTTCCGGACAACAGTTAATTTTAGGGTATTTTACTAAGAGTTACTTTTTTATGCAGAATTGACTGTTCTTTAATCTTCCGGCGCTCGCGCGCGGATTCTCACTTCGCAAGCATACTCTTTCTTCATTAACCTTCATTCGACACCGTTAATTTTACCAACATGAAAGACACCATGGGGTTAGACAGACTCCATAAGTTTTTAGAGCATTTAGAGCATTTCGAGCTTAAAAAAAATATTTAAGAAAAAAATAGGTATTAAATAAGATCTTAAACTAACAGAAAACAGTAAATTCCTTATATTTTTAAATGAAAGATCAATTTCTTTTAAGAACTTTTTATAGGAATATTAGAAAAACCTCTTTATTTTTTCTGACAAAAAATGAAGTAAATAAAATAAGTACTCAACTAGTTAAATTAATTAAAACTTAATACTTTTAATAAAACATTTCCTTGATTAAATATTAAAAACAAATTAAATGGTGTATACCAAAAAAAATTCATTGACTACAGTTACAACACATGATGGCTCGATAAATATCGGAAATGGCAAAGTTGCATTTACCACATACCATTTTTGTCTTCCTATCTCTTTCACGTGGGCAAAAGGCACATCTCACGCAAAAGGCACATACTCGTTTTACTAAATATCTATCCTGTTGTGCAGGTTCTACATTTTCGGGAACACCTAATATTTCTCTAATGTATATCTTAAGCAATTTATTTAGTGTTGGAATTTCTAATCTAGCCCTAAGTAGTGTCTCTATTAGTTGAAACGAGAGTTCATTTAAAAATTGTCTTCTAGTGATCGTATTGTCCCTATTAGCTAAATTTAGCGGCACTGATGAATTTATACCACAATGGTCCAACATTCCACAAAAAAACTCATTGACCACCGCCGAGTTGCTCTTGCAGTTGTATAACTGTGGCAGAGCTTATTAAAAGTATCAGTCCCTCCTTTAGTACTACACCTATCCCTCGATTTACACGGTACTTATTTTACACGATTTCGCTTTTACACGGTTTATAAATTAACGAATTTCAGAAAACCGGTAAAAATGTATATTTGGTTGCATATACGCATATACATATAATTGAAGACATTTTTAAACCTCATTCCTTTGGTAGCACTGATGGCAACAACAGGGGATTCCCTGTGTTGTAAAATTGTATATAATATACATTTAGGGGAATCCCCGTTCTATGTACATCTGTATTTCACTACAGTAAGGTTATCTTGTTCATATGAATTACATATCGACTTCAGAATCATTTTAGCAGCAAAGCTTATGCATATGTATTACATTGTGCGTTTACGTATTTGAACGGTAAGTTTTCAACATTTATAGTTTTTCTAACATTTTTATAATTGGCGTAAATTTTTTAAGGTTTTAGAATACCAAAAGATTTGGGAAAAAATCAAATGAAAAGAAAAGTTATTTCTTTAGAAACCAAAATTAAAATATTAGATCGTCTACGTAATAGAGAAAGAGTAACGGATGTTGCTAAATTTTACTTCATGAATGAAGCCACAATAAGGACCATAAGAAAAAATGAAGACTCTATTAGAAAAAGTGTAGTTACTGGAACATGCTGCAGTATGAGTACAATTTCATATGTAAGAAATGTCACAATGGAAAATATGGAAAAAGCATTAGTGATATGGATCGAAGACCAAACTCAAAAACGGATCCCAATTGATACCAATACTATCACAAATAAGGCTTTAAAAATTTATCAGGCACTTCAGAATCAGTCACCGTCCACTTCGTCAGATGAAAAGAAGTTATCTTTTTCAGCAAGCCATGGTTGATTCGAAAGATTTAAACAAAGACATTCTATACATAATCTAAAAATGAAAGGTGAAAGTGCATCTGCTGATTCGAGTGCAGCACAACAATATCCCGCAAAATTTGCTGAAATTATTGCCGCCAACTTTTATACTCCTTACCAGGTCTTCAATGCTGACGAGTTTGGGTTATTCTGGAAGAAAATGCCTGAAAGAACCTATTTAGCTAAAGCTCACGAATCAGCTAGTGGTCATAAAGCAGCGAAAAATCGTATAACGGTTCTTTTCTGTTGCAATGCTTCAGGGGATTATATGATGAAACTATTGGTTATTAACAAATCAAAAACACCACGCTCATTTAAAGGAAAAAATATCAAAAACCTTCCCGTTTATTGGATGGCTAGTAAGAAAGCATGGGTCACTGCCATAGCATTCAATGCATGGTTTCATAACTTCTTTATCCCAGATGTGAAAAGTTATTTAAGTAAAAAGGGATTGCCTTTTAAAGCTCTTCTATTAATCGATAATGCACCAGGTCATCCTCCAGATTTACAACACGACAATGTAAAAGTTGTTTTTTACCAAAGAATACGACTTCCTTATTACAACCCTTAGATCAGGGGGTAATTTCAACTTTTAAAGCAATTTATATCAAGCAAACTTTTAGGTATATTTTAGAACAAATGGAAAATGATGAATCTCTTACTTTTATGGATACTTGGAAGAAATTTACAATCTTAAATTGTGTTAAGCATATTGGACATATTGGACACTCAGATCATAAAATCAACGATCAATGCTTGCTGGAAAGCAATATGGCCGGATGCTGTTGAAAGTGAAAATGATAAATCACCATTAGAACATGAATGTTCTCAGATCATTCAGTTGGCTCATACCATAGGAGGAGAAGGTTTTGAGAATTTAGCTGAGGCAGATATTGAAGAAATAATGGCTGATGAAGAACTAAATGAAGATGAGTTAGTTAACATGATTCATGAAACAAATAAACATGATGAAAAATATGATTCTGATGAAGAGCAATCTGAACCAGTTGCGTTCACAGCAAGAGTTATCAGTGTAGGACTTGAAATGGGAAAAAAATTGAGTAATCATTTTTTACAATATGACACCAATGTGGAACGAGCTCTCCGATTTCAACGAGATCTTAGTAAGTGCTTAAATCAATATGAGGAGGTCTATAAAAATTTAGCAAAAAAACCTACGCAATTGTTAATTACGGATTTCACTACAAAGTCTTGTCGATCTGAGATCTTCCTTAATTCGTCAACCATTAAACCAGAATCGCATGAAGAAATCTCAAGTGATGAAAGTCATATCACACCAATCAAGAAGAAAAGACTGATAGTTCTCGAAAGTGATGACAGCAATTAAACTTATAATTCATTTTCTAAGGATCTTTTTGATTTTTTATTTCTTGTTATATGTACGTACATATTACCTAAATATATTTCTGGTTTTATAAACAAAATATAATTTTAAGTTTTCCAAGATGTCTTACTCTTGCTTTACATAAAGAATCGACCGAGATACACATTTTGTTTTTTTTTTCGTTTTACACGATTTTACCTAGCAAAATCTAATATTTCAATTTACACGATTTTGTGCGGAACCTATCTTCCGTGTAAATCGAGGGATAGGTGTATTATAATACATGATTATTTCAGGCTTCCTCATCTCGTTGTCGATATTACCAGAATAACGCATAGTCGGTAATAAAAGTATAACTTTACCTTTTTTGGGAACAAAAGAAACAAGGGTCTTATTGTTATCAAATGCAAACTTTGATATTCCTACTTCTTGTGTGTTGAGAAAGAAAGGAGGAATTTCTCTTTTGTTTTTTCTAAGTGTTCTTATCATAGTGATATTATATTCAGTGAACATCTTATGGAACAGATTTACTGAAGTGAACCAGTTATCTACGGTTATATTCCTATTTGTTCCATGTATAATTTCTGATAGTTTTCGAACATAATATTCAGGTACTAATTGATTATTTTCTGTTGCGACTTTTCCGACATACGGGATTGCGTTGACCGTGTACCAAATTCTGGAATCGTTCATCATGACAATTTTAATTCCATATTTATCTGGTTTGGATAGCAGGTAGATTCGAAATGGGCACCTATCTCTAAACTCCATCAGTTGCTCATCTAATGTGCACTAGGAATGGGGGGTATAGTATTTTCGGCAGTTAGATATAAATTTGTCCCATATCTGTCTAACTTGAGCCAGTTTATCGTTGGCGCGCCGCTCTGTTCTGGTTTCTTTGTCATCGAATCGTAGAAAAGGTAACAAAAATTTAAATCTGTTTTTTGACATTGTTGCTCTAAACAGAGTCATTCCATATTTATTTAACCATAATTCTTCGGTGTTTGAATTTGTGGATTTTCTAATTTCAGATAAATACAGAAGTCCAATAAAAGCTCGAATTTCGGTCAAATCTGTATCACTGTGGTAGGACTGTAATTTATTCAACACACTTTTTTTCTTACAATTTCCTCATTAATATGGAGAACAACCTTATTCAGAGTATCTTAGTCAAATAGGAGTGACCAAGCTTCAAACGGAGTTTTCACGCTGCAGGCTTCTCCTTTGGGACCTGGCATAAGAGACACAATGTTTCGTATTGCACGTCTTCCTCTTCTTTCAGGTAGTTTAGCACTCCATTTGTAACCGTTTTTTTCCCCTTAAGTGCTGCAGTCCGACTCCTAGAAGGCTGTTCCTCAATGTCACCATCAACCTGCCCTACAGACTGGCTCACAGAAAACTGTTCTTCTGGGATATTGTCATTACTCTGCTCACTTTCTGACCCCTTCTGTTCTTCCAAATAGTCGGAATCCTCGTCCGTGTCGTCGCCAAAAATGTTTTCCTCTTCGTTACCTTCTTCTAAAAGTAATCTATCCGTTTCTTCTTCAAGCTCTTTTTCCGTTAATGGCCGATCTTTATCCATAATGTAATTTTTGAATTAAAATATAATCGAGTGTAATAATTATAATAAACAGTAAAAGTTAATAAACTACTCACCTAACAAAATAATAAAAAATTGAACCAACTGATGTACAGTAATTCCTCGTTATCCGCGGTTTTGTTTATCCGCGGCAGCGTAATGGTGTAAAATAAAAATGCATTATTGTATATTTTCAAATACCCCGCGCTACAACGATGTAATATTTGAACACCGTGTCATCACTTTTCGACGTTTTCGGGTACTTCCCCGTCCGTTGTTAGTTCCTGCCTGCTAGTGATAGCCATAAAAGATTAAGACAATTTAGTTAAATCAGTTCGCGTTTTACATTTGATTAGTTAAAGAATTTTTTCACGTTATTTACAAGTTTATTGTTTTACATCGATGTCGTTTCAATTAAAAAAGGGTATAAAAAGAAATAGAAATGTGTTAACACTATCAAAAAAGATTGAAATATTTGACAAACTAAGAAATGGAGAAAGTGTAGCATCCGTTGCTAGGAGTTATAACATGAATGAGTCTAGTGTTCGTGAAATAAAAAAGTGTGAACAGAAAATACACCGTAGTATAATAGAAAGTGCTGTGATGGCCACTAAAATTTGCGCTACATCACGGGACGTTAGGCTAGAGAAAACCGAAAAGGCACTAAATATATGGATCGAAGATCAAATAAGAAAACACGTTCCTCTAAGTTCTCTTATCATCCGAGAAAAGGCTAAACACCTCTATGAATATTTTAATCAATCTTTAGGTGAAAGCAGTAATAATCCATCATTTCTCGCGAGAAAAGGCTGGTTCGAAAATTATAAAAAACGTTTTTTCCTTGACAATGTGAAGCTTGTGGGTGAATCAGCTTCCTCTGACCACGTTGCGGCCAACAATATGCCCACCGAGTTCAGGCGTTTTGTAGAAGAAAGGAGATACCTGCCAGAGCAAATGTTTAATGCTAATGAACCTGGTTTATTTTGGAAAAGAATGCCTTCAAGAATTTTATTAGTTTATTTTATTTATTATTAGTTTATTAATTCATATCAAAAAGTGAAAGAAGCACATCTGGGTTTAAATCTGTCATAGACAGATTCACCCTGTTACTTTCCGCCAATGCTATTGGGTACATGATCAAGTCTTACTTGTATACAGATCGTTAAATCCTCGAGCTTTAAAAGAAGGACAAGAACAATTTGCCGGTATTTTGGAGGGCTAACAACAAAGCATGAGTTATAGTAAAAATATTTAGCGATTGGTTCAAAAAGTGTTTCATTTCGGAAACGTAGGCTTATTTAAAGTCTAAAGACATACCTTTTAAAATTTTACTGTTAATTGATAATGCTCCAGGACATCCTCAGTCCATAAAATTGGATCACCCAAATGTTGAAGTCATGTTTTTACCGCCTAACACTACTTCACTTTTGCAATCATTTGATCAAGGCGTAATCGCAGCATTTAAGGCTTATTGCGAACGAAGAACTTTTAGGGATCTCTTAGGGAATATGGAAGATCAGTCACATTTAACAGTAGCCCAAAGCTGGACAAATTATAATATTGCCAAATGCATTCATAATATCAAGGAGTCCTTAGATGAAATTCAGCCGTCTACCATAAATGCCTGTTGGAAAAAATTATGGCCAGAAATTGTAGTTGACAGCAAGTTATTAAATATAAATGGGGTGATAGCTGACATTGTAACCGTAGCACAAAATATAGAAGGCGAAGGTTTTGATGATATTAATAAATCCGATATAGAAGAAATGGTCTTATGTCATGATCATCAACAAGAGCTAACTCTGGAAGAACTAGAAGACATTATCACAGTACCTGATGAATCAAGAGTTGAAGATCAAGAGGAAAAAGGAATTCCTAAATCAGATTTCTCAATTAAATCACTTAATGATGTCTTTTTATTAGCAGAACAACTAACTAGCCGCGTTATCGAGTTAGATCCAAGTGTAGAAAGAGGACTAAAATTTAAGAGGGGAATGGATAATTTGTTGGAACCTTACAAAAAAATTAAAAAAGAATTTGACCAAAAAAGAAAACAAACTTGCATAACTCAGTTTTTTCTCCATGATAATAATTATATTTTTTGTATGTATTATGTACGTACATACAGGGTATTTCAAATTCGACCCTCACCATTGGGATCTCGGAAACTAGAGGAGATACGAAAAAGTTTAAATGGGGGCAAAGTTGCGCAATCTAGTGCTTGATCGAATACCGTTTTCAAAATTTTAATCTTCCGAGTGCTTCCGAAGATATCCGAGAAAAACTAAAAATTGGAGAATCCATTTTTATTTTTTTTTAGCGTTACTTGACAAGAAAGGTTAAATCCGTAAGCACATTTTCATTGTCACTTTTTCTCAGCTACACAATGACATATTCAAATTTGCGATCCGACGTTTCGTCTTTCGGCTACCATCATTAACTTTATTTTTTCTTATGGGCCCCATATTGGATTTTTCGACAAAAAAATAGTGCGTTTCATTCTGAATTCATTGATATAGAATTTCTTATAATTTACTTTTTTAAAAGCCGAAATATTTAAATAAAAAGAAATATTACATAGTTGGCCTTGACTCCATCGAAAGACTTTCTTTTGTTCGCGTTATATGACAGAACTTCTCAAACGAATTTAGAGCGTGTGCAGATTTCCAATGAAAATGAGTTTCCGAAGTGAAGAAAAACGAGATATGTTAAGACTTTATTACAAATTTGATAGGAAAATTAAAATTTCGAAAACGGTATTCGATCAAGCACTAGATTGCGCAACTTTGCCCCCATTTAAACTTTTTCGTATCTCCTCTAGTTTCCGAGATCCCAATGGGGAGGGTCGAATTTGAAATACCCTGTATACGAATATACATATGTAATGTATATTTATGTCATTCTGTGTAAAGAATTTTATGTTTGCATCAATATTTATGTTTTTACTAATAAAATAACATATATGCATACTCACATGATATTTACATATTGTTGTGTTATTTTGAATTGAATGAAACTTGATTTTTTTTGTATCTAATCTCAAGCCCAATTATCCGCAGTTTTCGTTATCAGCGATTTTGATAAGAACGTAACTCTCGCGGATAATGAGGGATTATTGTAATTACAAATAAATAACGTCAAAGACATCTAGGGGTCAAGCTAACCCCACACACACTTTGTTCCAACGTTGAACTAATTGAAATATCAACGAACACTGCGGGCAGTATCTGAATAACTGTTAACTTAAATTTACACGAGATTGTAGCACATTTTAGCGCTTGATATAAAATACTTTCATAGTTGTGTCAAGTCCGGGGTACATATGACCCCATGGTGTCTTATGAAAGTTAATTTCAGAATCGGCCATGTTATTCTCTGACGCCTTTGAGTACCTATCTGTCTCAACGATCTCAGTGAGCAGTGTTGAAGTGGTTGTTAATTGAAAGGCGGGTTTAGATTATTTTACATAAATGGTGTTTTGTATTTAGTCATAATCCGTTTGTTAAACCACATATAGGCAACTTCCCTTGCGATACGTCCATGGTTCGCACTAGGAAACATATTCGAATGTTTATAATATACTTTGTCGGCATTTGCCGAAATATTCAATGTATCACATTAGAATTGCAGTAGCAATTATAATCTATTGTCGGCATCGCCGACAAAGAACCGACACCCTTTGAACAAGTGCCCGCTTTAGTTGGCGGATCATTTGAATATTGTTAAATACAGTTTAATCAGGGTGCAAAAATTTAAAAGAATGAATGAAGAACAATTTAATTTCTATTTAAAATTATTCAGTAATTTTACAGTCGAATTCTGAGTCCACGTAAGAGTTTTACTGTTTGCTAATTTTTAAAACAATAGAGGTAAGTATTATCTTTTATTTTTTAATTTTAGCATTGATTGGGTTGTATTTTAATTTATGTTTCAATATTTTATACATGACGTGCCCCTGGAAAGAAGAGCAGGCTCATTTGCAAGAGCTTATGCTCAAGTGTTTGGAAGAAGATAACTTGGAAACAGTTATTGAATATGATGATGAAGAAGACAATTTATAACACGAGAATTTGAATAGTGACACGGAACAAGAAATTTCGAATTCAGAAGAAGTTGGTACAGAAAGAGTACCTACATTCATTGGCAAAGATGGCATAACACAGTGGGAGAAACATGTGGCAAACAAAAAAGTAAAAACAAGAGCCGAAAACCTGATAAAAGATGTGCTAGGGATAACAGGAGCTGCAAAAAATTTAAAAACAAAATAGAATGTTGGAGGTACTTCTTTTTAAATGACGTTTTAAACTTGATTGTATATTATACAAATAAACGCATACAGTCAATGAGAGTAAATTACCACCGAGAAAGGGATGCGAGAGACACTGATGTAATAGAAATTGAAGTATTTTTTGGATTATTATATTTGGCTGGAGTTTTGAAATCCATCCGTCTAAACATCGATGAGCTATGGAGCAAAAATGGTACAGGGGTGAAACTGTTTATACTGACTATGTCTGAACGTAGATTCCGATTTCTTTTGCAACATTTACGATTCGATGATTTAACAACAAGAGATAAACGGAACAAAACGGACAATCTCGCTGCCATAAGGGAAATTTTCGAAAATGTCGTCGAAAATTTTAAAACAGCGTATACACCGTTAGAATTCATTACCATAGATGAAAAATTGGAGGCATTCCGAGGGCGATGTAAGTTCAGGCAATACATTCCTAGTAAACCCAACAAATGTGGGATTAAAATATTTGCTATAGCTGACTCTAAGACGTTCTATACTTGTGATATGGAGGTTTATATAGGCAAGTAGCCTACTGGTCTATTTCAATATAGTAATTCACCAACTGCAGTAGTGCAAAGATTATGTAAATCAATAAAAGCAACTAGCCGTAATATAACAGTCGATAACTAGTTTGCCAATATGGATTTACTAAATTGTCTTTATACCGATTTTAAGTTGACACTATTAGGAACTGCATGCAAAAATAAGAGAGAAACACCTCAAGAGTTTTCCCGTCCAGTAGGCCGCCCAATTTTGTCAAGTGTGTTCGGCTTTAGGAAAAATTGTACACTCGTATTTTTTATTCCAAAAAGAAATAAAAACGTTTTGCTTTTATCAAGTATGCATTATGATGATAAAATAGATGAGTCGTCTCAGAAATCAGAGGTGATGCTGGACTATAATATGACTAAGGATGGAGTCGACTGTGTAGACAAATTATGTGCCGCTTATAATTGTGCCCATAATACACGAAGATGACCCATGGTCATATTTTACTCTTTACTAAATGTGACTGGAATCAATTCATGTCATTTTATTAATGAAAAACTCTACTAATTTACAAAGAAGGCACTTTTTACGAGCTTTATCTTTTCAATTAGTGGAAAAACATATTCGTCAACGAGTGACTCAATCGATCCCACGGGTTATGCAAATAATAATAAAGGACATTTTAGGATTAGAAGCACCCACACCCGAGCCAGTACCCGAGGGACATCGAGGACGCTGTTCATATTGCGACCGAAAAAAGAACAGACCAATTCGCTATCGATGTGTTCAGTGTCAAAAATTCATGTGTTTGAAACACTCTCTCATGGTATGCGGGGACTGTCGCCAGGAATAAGACTGACTTAGATTATACTTAATATACTATAACGTTAGCTTGAATTATTCTCAGCATTTTCTTAGTAACAGTGTTGTAAAACTGATGATTTTTTTAATACAAATTATATTTAAACTATATTTATGTTTTTTGTAATTTTTTCCCTAGATGTTTTTCTAAGGAACTAAAATATGGTTAATTTACGTTTGCAGACTTTGAGTCCGCGCGCGAATGAGTTATCCCTAAAATAGGTGCGAGCTCCGGAAGGTTCATATTGAACATACATACATTTTGAACTCTTTTACCGATAAATCTAAATTTAAAACAATTTTGGATAAAAATATGTAATGATACACATATAACTAGCACCCTCTATAAAGTACCAAATTTTAATTATGCCTATCAAATTTATCGAATTACAAAACAAATATACATCGATTTTCATTTCAATATTCCCAGTAGTTTTAAAATAAACTAAAAAAAAAATAAAAGAAAAGTAGAATTTTAATACCTTGTATCTCAGAAATAACGGGTCTTAAGACAATCTTTTATTAAGTAAACTATATTTATTTTTTGATAATCTGTTACCTCTATCGATTTGTCACCATAATTCTGAAACACCCTGTATTTAGTGCGGATACAGGGCTGCTTTCGTTGCCTTCCTGCATAAAACAACGTTGCAATCCGGCTATAGTTATATGGGCACTTCCATGATCCTTGTTATTTTTTTATGACGCATCTTGTAGCTGAATCTAGCTCAGCAGTTTCTTTAATTATAAATACTAGATCGCCCAGATGCAAGTTAGTCATTAAGTTTGCTTCAGTGTTCTCGCTTCAGTTTATGTAATAGTTTTTTTTAAACAAATTTGCTTAAACCCAAATTTAACTGGTGCAGTCGGTAGGATTCTTTGGAAACGGTTACTAGTCCCATTCGAAAGTCGAAAAGTGAACATTGCGTGTTACGATAGACATTCCCAAAAAGTGACTGAATCTTCTGTTTTAACAGTCCAGAAGGATTAGCGAACAGCAGTACCAAAGCACTTTATAACTCCTGGCAAATTTTCCGCAATTTGTTTCATCAAAACGGAAGCCAGTAGGACAACTTGGCAGTGCTAGTGTCCGCTACAGACGACAACCGATCTTGGATAGTTTATCTACCAGCATCATATCGTTTGATATAGGAAAGAGACTGGAAGCAAGCTTTACTGTAAGTTGACTTGTTTTCTTATAGTTGTATACATATTAGTTAAGAAATCGAAATGCTAAATGCGAAAATTTAAAAAAGGCAATACTAGGAAATATTACCTATCCCCGACAGAGCACTACTTCAGTAGACAGTAATAGTTCAAATAAATCAAGCATAGAACTTAGTCAAGTGTATTCTGATATTACTCTCGATTTTTCAAGTGATATCATTAATCTATTTAACGAAAATCATAGTAGTAATAATCCTAGTTGTAACCCTAGTTGTAATAATCCTGAAAGAAATATGGCCGACGCTTTGAGGTCAACTGTAAGCCTACTAAAAACCTTTAATGAAACTCCTTCTCGATTAGAAGCTTTCATCAACCAAATTAATACCTTTCATAATCGCTATTTTAATACAGATCTGTCTAAGCAAGAATATGTCATATTGGCAATAAAATCCAAAATTGTAGAAACAGCCGAGGACTTTCTGTTAACTCGCCCAGATTTAGTGACATGGCAGAACCTAACATCTGTTCTGAGGCAGAAATTCCACGATTCCTTAACTAGAGCTTCAGCAACAACTAATATTTCTATCAAAGAGAAACGAATCTACTCAAGAATACGTCCAGAAACTCAAAGCCTTGGTTATTCAAATTAACAATAAAATATGTACAGAAGTCACAAACATCGAAGCTCGTACTATTCTAATGTCACAAAATGAGTTAACCGCCACTCAAAATCTTCTAGCAAATATTTTTAATGATTTAAGGACCCTTCTAATTGTTCAGAACCTACAAAATTTAGATCAGGCAATGGATATAATCAATAATTACGAAGGTTAACAAGTCAAAGTCATTTCAAAAATCATTATTTGCAAAGCCAGAACCAACCAAAACCCATTTCTGATAACTCCTATGCGAATGATGGAAATCTCCCAAAATTAAAAAAAAAATCGCTATTTTTCCCGAATCGTCCAAACAATTCTCCCTTCTTGAATCGTCCAAGTAGTTTACTCATGCGCACCCCAATGCTGAAAAACTAAAAATCGTTGTTTAAACCACAACATTTTATGAGTCGTGAACAATCTCATCCTAATCAAAATTTCACACGCAATCATAACTCTAACCAACAATATCCACAACTAATGTCCGGGGTTAGTACTATTCCATTTCCTACCTCATTTTATAAAAATCCCAGCCAGGTAAAACCTCTAACAAGATTTTTCCAAACTTACTTGAGGAAACCCAACTTTACCTTCCAAGAGTTAACACATCTCGAAGAAGATGTCAGTCCTTGGGACTCTCAATCTGAGTTCGAAAATACTAATATCTATACAGATGAAGTTGATTGTGATGAAATTTCTGAAGAATCTCCTATGCTAGACGAAACCCTAATCGATGAATTGGAAAATTTTCATTTGCAAGCCTCAAACTCCACAAATCATGGATAAATAATAACAGTTTTCAAACAAATCAACTACTATATATTGAAATTCCCAATTCCCAAATTCGGCTACTCATTGATACAGGCTCGCATGCATCTTTATTACGACCCTCGATAGCTGAAACTTGTTTTCCCGATTCTATCAGACCATATATAAGCACTCTTCACACTTGTGCAGGTTCACAAAAGGCAACCAGCAAAGCCACAATTCCACTCCTTTTGAGTTATGGTATTTCAGAACCTATCGATTTCATACTGTATCCTTTTCATGAACATTTTGACGGTATCTTAGGACTAAAGGACCTTAGTAAATTGAAATTAAACATCGATTTCAAGAACAACCAATTACGAAATTCTTTTCTGACCATACCTTTTCAGTATAGGCAAAACTTTGACGACTATACAGGGTTATTCACTCAACCCGTTCATTAGAAGTTTACTAGGATCTAAAAGTGATGCGAATTTGAAAATTTTAAGTTATGTTAAATTCGATATATACTTTTTTTTTAAAATAGTTTCAACTTGCTGTCATTTCCGGTTTAACCGGAAATAGCTGTAACTTGCTTATTTCAAATGGAACCCCCAGTATATTATTTTATTTTTAGCTTCTTCATAATATTTTAGGTACATTCTCTGTATAATGTCCTATACGTAGTTCTTACCGTTTTTGAGATATTTGACCTTGAATTAAAAATGTGCCTCTGTAATGGCCAATTTTAAAATTGCATATCTCCGCAGTTATTATAGACATATTCTCCATATTTTGCTGAATGTCAATACATAGTCTTAGGTTCACACTTTCACTATTTATATGGCTCAGTATTATATACAAGGTGTCCAAAATTCAGCTCCTAACATTTGCATTTTTGAAGTTGTAAATGTCGGTTTTTTTAAATGGGACACCCTATAACTTTAAGCAGTATCAAGTAGAAAATGTAATTCTCTATCGAACTGTATTAGGGTTACCTATACCTATTCCAAACTATTTTCGAAATAATTAAGTTAATGTGAATCTAATAGTAGATATTCATTCTGGTACATTTTTATTCTTCGCGTAGTTGGCCGTGGAAAAGAAATAATGACAGTTATTTGTTAATAATAACAGTTATTGTACGTTTTTGTTTTTCGGTGGCTGTTAGTAGCAAAATTAAAGTGAAACTTTGAATCAAAATTGAGAATATCAGCGTTTCTGTATTCTTCCTAATATCTGTCATTATTTCTTTTCCACGGCCAACTACGCGAAGAATAAAAATGTACCAGAATGAATATCTACTATTAGATTCACATTAACTTAATTATTTCGAAAATAGTTTGGAATAGGTATAGGTAACCCTAATACAGTTCGATAGAGAATTACATTTTCTACTTGATACTGCTTAAAGTTATAGGGTGTCCCATTTAAAAAAACCGACATTTACAACTTCAAAAATGCAAATGTTAGGAGCTGAATTTTGGACACCTTGTATATAATACTGAGCCATATAAATAGTGAAAGTGTGAACTTAAGACTATTTATTGACATTCAGCAAAATATGGAGAATATGTCTATAATAACTGCGGAGATATGCAATTTTAAAATTGGCCATTACAGAGGCACATTTTTAATTCAAGGTCAAATATCTCAAAAAGGGTGAGAACTAAGTATAGGACATTATACAGAAAATGTACCTAAAATATTATGAAGAATCTAAAAATAAAATAATATACTGGGGGTTCCATTTGAAATAAGCAAGTTACAGCTATTTTCGGTTAAACCGGAAGTGACAGCAAGTTGAAACTATTTTTAAAAAAATAGTAAATATCGAACTTAACATAACTCCAAATTTTTAAGGGGAAATGTGCCCGGACGCAAAATCCGAACAAGCCGTCACTGTGCAACTCGCCGAAAAACACGCAACGAAATTATTGGAAGGATCCTTGCGCGTGGGTCTCGTCAGATTCAAATTAGAACGACATTTGAGAATCGAGAAATGCGCAAAATGTTGGTCTTACGAACACGCGATGACGAACTGCAACGGTCCAGACCGTCGCAAGTGCTGTTTCCGATACGGGAAACCCGACCATCGGGAAAAGAACTGCCCGAAAAAAGAGGAAGACGGTTTCTGCGTCCTTTGTAAAGAAAAGGGACATCGCCCGGGAAACAATAGGTGCGCGAAATTCCGCGTCGCGCTAAATCGCGCGAGGTCGGCCAGGAGGGCCGATCAGCATCGCGAGGAAATGCGAAAACAATGCGAATTGCTTGCCGACCCGGACGCAACGATCATCGAAACTTGCGACCAAAACAGCGAATAAAGCACACCATTTTAATCGAATTTAATCCGCGTTTCTCTTTCGTCGAATCGTCGATTGTTTTCCTTTTTCTAGTTCTTGACGGAAACTTCTTCACAAAACAAGGAAAAAACTTTATTTTTCTTTCCCAAAAATCAAGCCTCCGTTTTATTTCTCTCATTTTTCGTTTAACTAATGAAAATCCATTTGAGAACGACTTTCCTACAAATCAATGCCGATCGCTCCATAAAAGCGCACGACATGGCCTTCTTTGAAGCAGCTAAGCGAAATGCCGATCTAATAGTGGCTAGCGAGCCTAATAAAAAATTGTTGCAAAGAAATCCAAAATGGCTAAGGGATAATTTACAAAATGTCGCTATTTATGATCGGACCAATACGGTCAAGTTTTCGAAAATTAAGCGCGGAGACGGCATAATTGTACTATTCGGAGAAGAATATACAATTATAGCCGGATACATTTCACCTAACTGCACGAGGGACCAATTCGATCAATATTTGAACGATTTGCAACAAGCGGCTGCCGGCCGACACGGCGAATTAATTTTAATGGGCGACCTCAATTCAAAATCGCCCGATTAGGGATCGACGACCGAAGACGCCAGAGGCGCGGCGCTATCCCAGATGTGTGTGGGACTCGATTTAGTGGCTCTAAACACGGGCGAGCCCACATTCGTCAGAAGAGAGCAGCAAACGTGCATCGACGTCACGTTTGTAAGCGAAATCCTGGCCAATCGCGTCACTAATTGGCAGGTCTTGGATAATGAGCCGTGTTCGCCGCACAAACATATTTTATTTGAAATTGGCAGCAAGCCGAGACGGAAAACGCGACTGCAAAACGGCTGCATAAAGCCGGAAAAGCAAAAATTCGTCGATACCTTCGGTGAACTTTTGACCCGCTACCCCGAGGTGAATAGCGGGAAAGAGTTATAGAAAATCATGCGAATAGCTTACCGGGTCGCGTGCGATGCAAATCGCAACGGTGCAACCGGCAGTTAAAATCCGTACTGGTGGACCGAAGAAATCGATAGTATTAGGAAGAATTGTGTAAAGGCTAGGAGACTTGCGCTTCGCGCCCGCGGATATCGTAACGTCGCGGATGTCGATGCGGAAGCATCGTGGCAAAAATACAAGGACGAGAAAAAGAAACTTCAAAAAGAGATAAAGAGTCGTAAAAAGGCCAACTGGGTCGAATTATGTCGTAAACTCGACGAGGACGTCTGGGGGGACGGTTACAAAATCGTCATGAGGTATCTCAAGCCCGGAAATCCTTTCGAATTGACGACGCTCAGAAAATTGGAAATCGCGGAACACCTCTTTTCGCGAGGCCCCGGCTACGTTCCAGGAAAAATCATGCCAGTCGTTTATACTCAGTTCTCGAAAGAGGAAGTACAAGCGGCTGCGAATAAATTAAAAAACGCAGCTGCCCCCGGCCCCGACGGGATGAGGGCGGAAGCGGTCAAGTTTAGTTTCGAAGCATACTCGGATGTGTGGCTTAGACTGTTAAATCAAATGTTGGAAAACCAAGAATTTCCGAATTCCTGGAAGGTAGCCAACCTAATCCTGCTCCTTAAACCGAACAAGGATAGCGAACAGCTGGGATCGTTCAGGCCCATTTGTTTAGTAGAAGCCGCGGCCAAATTGTACGAACACCTCATCAAGAATCGTCTCGAAGAGGAACTGGAAGCAAAATATCCGCTTTCCGATGTACAATTTGGTTTCAGAAAAAATAGATCCGCAATGCACGCCATGACGCGAGTTCTCGATGTTGTCGACGCCGCGAAAAATCGGCGCGGTCGCGAGGAAAGTTGGTGCGCATTAATTACTCTAGACGTGAAAAACGCGTTCAACACTGCATCGTGGACATGCATAGTAAACGAGTTATCGAGAAGAAACATCTCGAATTATTTAATAAACATAATTAAAGATTATTTTACGAATAGAATAGTCAAAATAGATAAAGACATCGAATTCAATATGGTGATGGGCATACCACAGGGATCGGTACTGGGCCCTCTGCTATGGAACGTAATGTACGACCCTCTATTGGCCGTAGCGGTGGGCCAATCAGAGCGCGTCACGGCAATCGGCTATGCGGACGACATCGCTCTCGTCGTCTGCGGCTCCGATAGGCTCGAACCCGTCGACGAGTCGGAGGCGGCCATAAATCGTTGCGTGCAATGGCTGACCGACCACTCGTTGGCGATAGCCCCGGAAAAAACCGAAGCGGTTATCCTTAGCGGAAAGAGGGATAGAAACAAATTGTTTTTCTTAATTGACGACGTTCGCGTGACGCCTAAAAAATCCTTAAGATATTTGGGAGTCGAATTCGGAGAAAACTTTTATTTTGCCCGGCACGTGAAAGCAATCTGCGACAAAAGTTTAAAAAAATTAGGACAATTGCAAAGGATTATGCCGACGATAGACGGCCCGTCCACGCAAAAAAGACACCTGCTTTACGGAGTGATGCAATCGACGCTCCTCTACGCCGCCCCCGTTTGGGGAGGGATTAGGAAAATCAAAAAATACGCCCACATGATGTTGAGGGTGCAAAGGAAAGCACTAGTAAAAGTCGTGTGCGCGTATCGGACCGTCTCCTACGAAGCGGTGCAAGTTCTGGCTTGAATTTCTCCCATCGATTTATTAATCGAAGAGAGAACCCAGCTCAGCGTTCTTCCGCGAGTCACTAGGGCCGATAGAAAAGCGGCCCGAACCGCGACCATCCAGAAATAGCAAGATCGCTGGACGAGACTCGAAGACAAGGGACAGTGGACTAAGAAATTAATCCCTGATCTCGAAGTCTGGGTTTCGTGCAAACATAGGCGCCTGAATTATTATTTAACTCAGGCGTTTAGCGGTCACGGAAATTTTAGGGCCTTCACGCACCGCATCGGGAAAACGGAACCGGATTGCACAAGCTGCGGGATAGAAGATACTGCGGAACATTGTATTTTCCGGTGCACTCTTTTTGAAACTCAAAGAAACGAATTGCGTACGTGCGTGAACGCGCTAACTCCGAAAGCATTGATCGAGACGATGCTCGTAAGTAAAAAAAGCTGGTACAAATGTAGCAAAATCATTACTGACATGGTTAGGGTAAAAGAAAGGATGGAACATACCACCACGGAAGCATAATCCTAAAATCGATCGAGAGCGTAATTATTTTTCGGCATATTGTAGGGTTTTAAATATCAAAGCCAAAGTTTAAATTAAAAAATTTAATATTAAATTAGTTACGTAAGTTTGTTTTCCTTTTTTCATTCATTACGTAAAAATCTTTTTTGTTAGATCCCTGTCGACAGTATAGTAGGTTTCCCCCAAAAAAAAAACAAAAAACAAAAAACACCGGAGCCTCAGCCGATACCGACGTCATATTCCCAGGGACAGTTCCGGGTCGGTCGAGGGCACAAATGGAACCGAGGCTTTTAGTGGGTAGGTACCTAGGCATTTGCCCTGGTGAATCCCACCGCTAGAACAACAGGCTGGGTGTCTTTTGAAGATTTTTACCTCGTAAAAAAAAAGGTCGCTGTTCGAAGAACGGGAGTAAGTTAACAGGAGGAACGACCGGGAACAAACCCAGACGGATTAGCTGGAGGAAGGGGATGAGTAGGAACGAACGAGAGAGTGAATGCGTGATGTTGAAAGGGTCATGGCGTCGTCGGGCAAGTCAATGCGGTGCCTACAGATGAATCTAGATAGGGGCTGTCTCGCGATGGACCGCATAAAGCGAGGTGTAGACGTGGTACTAGGACAAGAACCGTGTAAAGTGGACGGCGGCTTCATACGGGACAGGAGCGACGACACATTCATCTGGTTAGCGCCGGGTGTGGCAGCGCGGTCTATTTTCCGTGATCGGGGGTTCGTTGCGTCGGAGCTGAACGGCATCACTCTCGTCTCTGTGTACTTCTTCCCGAACGAGAGCACCGCTGAATTAAAGGTGTGCCTTGGTCGGTTGGAGGGGTACGTCAGCAGGCGGGACAGCAGAAGGGTCCTCTTACCGGGGAATTTGAAGGCGAAAAGTAGGCGGTTCGGCTCCGCGGTGACGAATACCTACGGCCGGGTCCTGGAGAAATTCCTAGACGCGACAGAACTCGTCCCCATCAACACCGGGGGCAAGTAGACATCTCATTCAGCAAACGAAACGTCAGGTCGCTGATCGATGTAACCATGGCGGATGTGTCTGTGACAAGATGGGTGAGAGAATGGAAAGTAGAAGCGTGAATGGAGAGTGGGAGCTCTCACAGGTACATTTCCTACCGGTTAGCACAGGGAGGAGATGTACCTGGTAGCAGTGGAGACGGAGGTGTGGGGAGAGCGGAATGAATAGTTAACCAGAAATGAGTTGAGAGAATGAGTCGATACGTGAATGTGCAAGAAGGTCTGAGCGTTGCCGAAACTCTCGATGAAATAGTTCGGGAAATAAGCGACGCCTGCGATGATTGTTTTAGGAAGTGGGACAAGGGGAACAGGTGAGGAAAGAAGGCGACGTATTGGTGGAACGAGAAGATGGTGGAGAGAAGGAGAGAATGAATTAGGATAAGAAAGTATTGGACAAGGGAGCGAGCGAGGGAAAGGGAAGTCGAGTGCGGAGGCCTCGTAGCGCCTCATCTGTTTAATCGACGGATTCGGAAAGGTAACGGAGAAGGTGATCAAGACCAGACTGATGAAAGAGGTGAAGGCACATGGCATGATTAGTGAAAGGCAGTATGGGTTCATGAAGGGCAGGAACACCATAGATACCATGCTGAGTATGATGAGTATCGTAGAGAAGATCAAGAGAACGGATTACAAGCGCAGGGGCTTCTGCGTTATGGTAACCGTTGATGTTAAGAATGCGTTCAATTCCGCGCCCTGACACCACATAGTAGAGGTGCTCAGGAAATCTCACGTGAGCAGGTACCTAACTGATGTCGTGCAGTCATACCTGCAAGACAGAATTTTGACGTTGCTTAACGGGGAGGTTCGTGAGCTGTCATGTGGTGAGGTTGCTCAAGGGTCCGTCCTGGGACCATTGTTGCGGAACCTGTACTACGACGAGCTGCTGAGGGTGGGTTATTCAAAGAGTGTCATTCCTCTGGCGTACGCGGACGCCCTGGCGTTGATGGTCACGGGCGGGAACAAGAAAATCCTGCAGATGAGGACCAGGGAGGCCATGGAACTGGTCATCGACACGTTCCATGCGAAAAGCCTCCACATGGCGACAGAAAAGACGGAGATGGTGCTCCTGTAAGGACGGAGGAAATTGCGAAGTATGAGTCTGAGAGTAGACGGAGAAACGTATGAAACGAAGGAGTGCGTAAAGTATTTGGTAGTATGGTTCGGAAGAGACGCTCGCTTCGGAGAGCACACCGGAAGAACGACCGACAAGGTGGTACAGGTGATCCATAAGCTCGATGGCATACTGTCGCGAGTGAACGGATTAGAGTACGAAAGGAGGCAGCTGATGGTGATGGCGGCATTGTCAGCCCTACTGTATGCGGCTTCTTTCTGGCAGGAGGAGCTGAAGTATAAAAAGTACGACAGCATCCTGGAGAGCTCGCTAACACTCCGGGTGCTAGCCAGTGCTTATAGGACGGTTCCGACCGCGGCGGTGCTGGCCCTAGCCAAGATATCGCCGGTGCGAATTTGGAGTGAAACAGAGGTGCATGATGTGTGAAATGGGGAGGAAGCGCAGGGGGAGGAGCGAAGGAGGGTACTGGAGGAATGGGAAAGGGAGTGGGAAGGGTACAAAGGTTGGGTGAAGAACTTCGTACCCAGGATTGGGGCGTGGTATGGATATGAATGGACAAAGAGCGGATACATACTGTCTCAAGTGTTTACGGGGCACGGCGTGTTCGGGAAATTCCTGAGACGGATCGGAACTGAGAGGAGGGCGGAGTGCTGGTTTTGTGAAGAAAATGAGGACACCCCAGAGCACACATTCTGGGGATGTCCGGCATGGGAAAACTATCGTGCGGGGGCCAGGGAGGGAGTCTCGACCTGAACCAACGTACGATAAGGAACGAATTGGTGAAGAGGAGGGAGAAGGGGGGGTTGTTTGAGAGACTGATTGAAAATATTCTGAGAGCAAAGATTGCCAGGGAGAAAGAAAAGAAGAAGAGTGGGATGCGGAATGGTCACCGTACCTAGGTCGGGCGAGCAGGAGTCCCCGATGTAATGCCGAGAGGCGGATCGGGGCGGAAGGGGGGAGGCGGTTTTAGTGAGTAGGTGGGCGCACCAGTTGCTGTCAAATCCCACACTACCCGGCTAACGACCAGGCTGGGTGTCTTTAGACGATTTCCCCCTCCTCGTAAAAAAAAGCCAAATTTCGACTTATTTTTATAATTCCAGCCAAATCTACGTCATTTGGTGGGTTTGAGGCATTTTACGTGCAATTTGTCCGTTTTCCACCATTTCTGGCTTAATTTGGCCAAATCGGTCGATTTGAGCAAAGTCCGTGATGAAACGATCGTTTCTGACCGGTTTCCCTCGTTTCTGCTTGTTTTAGTCTTTTTGGCACGTTTTCATCAATTTGGTTCTATTTCAAGCCAAAACAGACAGATTTGGTCGAAATAAGCCTAAACGACGGATTTGAGCAAATTCCTTGATGAAACGATCGTTTCTGACCGATTTCGCTCGTTTCTGCCTGTTTTAGTCATTTTGGCACGTTTTCATCAATTTGGTGCAATTTGAATCCAAAATACACAGATTTGGCCGAAATAAGCCAAATCGGTCGATTTGAGCAAATTCAGAGATGAAACGATCGTTTCTGACCGATTTCGCTGGTTTCTGCCTGTTTTAGTTATTTTGGCACGTTTTCATCAATTTGGTACAATTTGAAGCCAAAATAAACAGATTTGGCCGAAATAAGCCAAATCGGTCGATTTGAGCAAATTCAGAGATGAAACGATTGTTTCTGACCGATTTCGCTCGTTTCTGCCTGTTTTAGAAGTTTTGGCACGTTTTCATCAATTTGCTTCTGTTTGCATCCAAAATAAACAGATTTGGCCGAAATAAGCCAAATCGGTCGATTTGAGCAAATTCAGAGATGAAACGATCGTTTCTGACCGACTTCGCTCGTTTCTGCCTGTTTTAGTCATTTTGGCAAGTTTTCATCAATTTGGTACAATTTGAACCCAAAATAAACAGATTTGGCCGAAATAAGCCAAATCGGTCGATTTGAGCAAATTCCTTGATAAAACGATCGTTTCTGACCGATTTCGCTCGTTTCTGCCTGTTTTAGTCATTTTGGCACGTTTTCATCAATTTGGTGCAATTTGAACCCAAAATACACAGATTTGGTCGAAATAAGCCAAATCGGTCGATTTGAGCAAATTCAGAGATGAAACGATCGTTTCTGACCGATTTCGCTCGTTTCTGCCTGTTTTAGTCATTTTGGCACGTTTTCATTAATTTGCTTCTGTTTCCATCCAAAATATACAGATTTGGCCGAAATAAGCCAAATCGGTCGATTTGAGCAAATTCAGAGATGAAACGATCGTTTCTGACCGATTTCGCTCGTTTCTGCCTGTTTTAGTCATTTTGGCACGTTTTCATCAATTTGGTGCAATTTGAACCCAAAATAAACAGATTTGGCCAAAATAAGCCAAATCGATCGATTTGAGCAAATTCAGAGATGAAACGATCGTTTCTGACCGATTTCGCTCGTTTCTGCCTGTTTTAGTCATTTTGCCACGTTTTCATCAATTTGCTTCTGTTTCCATCCAAAATAGACAGATTTGGCCGAAATAAGCCAAATCGATCGATTTGAGCAAATTCAGAGATGAAACGATCGTTTCCGACCGATTTCGCTCGTTTCTGCCTGTTTTAGTCATTTTGGCACGTTTTAATCAATTTGCTTCTGTTTCCATCCAAATTAGACAGATTTGGCCGAAATAAGCCAAATCGGTCGATTTGAGCAAATTCAGAGATGAAACGATCGTTTCTGACCGATTTCGCTCGTTTCTGCCTGTTTTAGTCATTTTGGCACGTTTTCATCAATTTGGTACAATTTGAAGCCAAAATAAACAGATTTGGCCGAAATAAGCCAAATCGATCAATTTGAGCAAATTCAGAGATGAAACGATTGTTTCTGACCGATTTCGCTCGTTTCTGCCTGTTTTAGAAGTTTTGGCACGTTTTCATCAATTTGCTTCTGTTTCCATCCAAAATAGACAGATTTGGCCGAAATAAGCCAAATCGGTCGATTTGAGCAAATTCAGAGATGAAACGATCGTTTCTGACCGATTTCGCTGGTTTCTGCCTGTTTTAGTTATTTTGGCACGTTTTCATCAATTTGGTACAATTTGAAGCCAAAATAAACAGATTTGGCCGAAATAAGCCAAATCGGTCGATTTGAGCAAATTCAGAGATGAAACGATCGTTTCTGACCGATTTCGCTCATTTCTGCCTGTTTTAGTTATTTTGGCACGTTTTCATCAATTTGGTACAATTTGAAGCCAAAATATACAGATTTGGCCGAAATAAGCCAAATCGGTCGATTTGAGCAAATTCAGAGATGAAACGATCGTTTCTGACCGATTTCGCTGGTTTCTGCCTGTTTTAGTCATTTTGGCACGTTTTCATCAATTTGCTTCTGTTTCCATCCAAAATATACAGATTTGGCCGAAATAAGCCAAATCGGTCGATTTGAGCAAATTCAGAGATGAAACGATCGTTTCTGACCGATTTCGCTCGTTTCTGCCTGTTTTAGTCATTTTGGCACGTTTTCATCAATTTGCTTCTGTTTGCATCCAAAATAGACAGATTTGGCCGAAATAAGCCAAATCGGTCGGTTTGAGCAAATTCAGAGATGAAACGATCGTTTCTGACCGATTTCGCTGGTTTCTGCCTGTTTTAGTTATTTTGGCACGTTTTCATCAATTTGGTACAATTTGAAGCCAAAATAAACAGATTTGGCCGAAATAAGCCAAATCGGTCGATTTGAGCAAATTCAGAGATGAAACGATCGTTTCTGACCGATTTCGCTCGTTTCTGCCTGTTTTAGAAGTTTTGGCACGTTTTCATCAATTTGCTTCTGTTTCCATCCAAAATAGACAGATTTGGCCGAAATAAGCCAAATCGGTCGATTTGAGCAAATTCAGAGATGAAACGATCGTTTCTGACCGATTTCGCTCGTTTCTGCTTGTTTTAGTCATTTTGGCACGTTTTAATCAATTTGCTTCTGTTTCCATCCAAATTAGACAGATTTGGCCGAAATAAGCCAAATCGGTCGATTTGAGCAAATTCAGAGATGAAACGATCGTTTCTGACCGATTTCGCTCGTTTCTGCCTGTTTTAGTCATTTTGCCACGTTTTCATCAATTTGCTTCTGTTTCCATCCAAAATATACAGATTTGGCCGAAATAAGCCAAATCGGTCGATTTGAGCAAATTCAGAGATGAAACGATCGTTTTTGACCGATTTCGCTGGTTTCTGCCTGTTTTAGTTATTTTGGCACGTTTTCATCAATTTGGTACAATTTGAAGCCAAAATATACAGATTTGGCCGAAATAAGCCAAATCGGTCGATTTGAGCAAATTCAGAGATGAAACGATCGTTTCTGACCGATTTCGCTGGTTTCTGCCTGTTTTAGTCATTTTGGCACGTTTTCATCAATTTGCTTCTGTTTCCATCCAAAATATACAGATTTGGCCGAAATAAGCCAAATCGGTCGATTTGAGCAAATTCAGAGATGAAACGATCGTTTCTGACCGATTTCGCTCGTTTCTGCCTGTTTTAGTCATTTTGGCACGTTTTCATCAATTTGCTTCTGTTTCCATCCAAAATAGACAGATTTGGCCGAAATAAGCCAAATCGGTCGGTTTGAGCAAATTCAGAGATGAAACGATCGTTTCTGACCGACTTCGCTCGTTTCTGCCTGTTTTTGTCATTTCGGCAAGTTTTCATCAATTTGGTACAATTTGAACCCAAAATAAACAGATTTGGCCGAAATAAGCCAAATCGGTCGATTTGAGCAAATTCAGAGATGAAACGATTGTTTCTGACCGATTTCGCTCGTTTCTGCCTGTTTTAGAAGTTTTGGCACGTTTTCATCAATTTGCTTCTGTTTGCATCCAAAATAAACAGATTTGGCCGAAATAAGCCAAATCGGTCGATTTGAGCAAATTCAGAGATGAAACGATTGTTTCTGACCGATTTCGCTCGTTTCTGCCTGTTTTAGAAGTTTTGGCACGTTTTCATCAATTTGCTTCTGTTTCCATCCAAAATAGACAGATTTGGCCGAAATAAGCCAAATCGGTCGATTTGAGCAAATTCAGAGATGAAACGATCGTTTCTGACCGATTTCGCTGGTTTCTGCCTGTTTTAGTTATTTTGGCACGTTTTCATCAATTTGGTACAATTTGAAGCCAAAATAAACAGATTTGGCCGAAATAAGCCAAATCGGTCGATTTGAGCAAATTCAGAGATGAAACGATCGTTTCTGACCGATTTCGCTCGTTTCTGCCTGTTTTAGAAGTTTTGGCACGTTTTCATCAATTTGCTTCTGTTTCCATCCAAAATAGACAGATTTGGCCGAAATAAGCCAAATCGGTCGATTTGAGCAAATTCAGAGATGAAACGATCGTTTCTGACCGATTTCGCTCGTTTCTGCTTGTTTTAGTCATTTTGGCACGTTTTAATCAATTTGCTTCTGTTTCCATCCAAATTAGACAGATTTGGCCGAAATAAGCCAAATCGGTCGATTTGAGCAAATTCAGAGATGAAACGATCGTTTCTGACCGATTTCGCTCGTTTCTGCCTGTTTTAGTCATTTTGCCACGTTTTCATCAATTTGCTTCTGTTTCCATCCAAAATAGACAGATTTGGCCGAAATAAGCCAAATCGGTCGGTTTGAGCAAATTCAGAGATGAAACGATCGTTTCTGACCGACTTCGCTCGTTTCTGCCTGTTTTTGTCATTTCGGCAAGTTTTCATCAATTTGGTACAATTTGAACCCAAAATAAACAGATTTGGCCGAAATAAGCCAAATCGGTCGATTTGAGCAAATTCAGAGATGAAACGATTGTTTCTGACCGATTTCGCTCGTTTCTGCCTGTTTTAGAAGTTTTGGCACGTTTTCATCAATTTGCTTCTGTTTGCATCCAAAATAAACAGATTTGGCCGAAATAAGCCAAATCGGTCGATTTGAGCAAATTCAGAGATGAAACGATTGTTTCTGACCGATTTCGCTCGTTTCTGCCTGTTTTAGAAGTTTTGGCACGTTTTCATCAATTTGCTTCTGTTTCCATCCAAAATAGACAGATTTGGCCGAAATAAGCCAAATCGGTCGATTTGAGCAAATTCAGAGATGAAACGATCGTTTCTGACCGATTTCGCTGGTTTCTGCCTGTTTTAGTTATTTTGGCACGTTTTCATCAATTTGGTACAATTTGAAGCCAAAATAAACAGATTTGGCCGAAATAAGCCAAATCGGTCGATTTGAGCAAATTCAGAGATGAAACGATCGTTTCTGACCGATTTCGCTCGTTTCTGCTTGTTTTAGTCATTTTGGCACGTTTTAATCAATTTGCTTCTGTTTCCATCCAAATTAGACAGATTTGGCCGAAATAAGCCAAATCGGTCGATTTGAGCAAATTCAGAGATGAAACGATCGTTTCTGACCGATTTCGCTCGTTTTCTGCCTGTTTTAGTCATTTTGCCACGTTTTCATCAATTTGCTTCTGTTTCCATCCAAAATATACAGATTTGGCCGAAATAAGCCAAATCGGTCGATTTGAGCAAATTCAGAGATGAACGATCGTTTTTGACCGATTTCGCTGGTTTCTGCCTGTTTTAGTTATTTTGGCACGTTTTCATCAATTTGGTACAATTTGAAGCCAAAATATACAGATTTGCCGAAATAAGCCAAATCGGTCGATTTGAGCAAATTCAGAGATGAAACGATCGTTTCTGACCGATTTCGCTGGTTTCTGCCTGTTTTAGTCATTTTGGCACGTTTTCATCAATTTGCTTCTGTTTCCATCCAAAATATACAGATTTGGCCGAAATAAGCCAAATCGGTCGATTTGAGCAAATTCAGAGATGAAACGATCGTTTCTGACCGATTTCGCTCGTTTCTGCCTGTTTTAGTCATTTTGGCAAGTTTTCATCAATTTGGTACAATTTGAACCCAAAATAAACAGATTTGGCCGAAATAAGCCAAATCGGTCGATTTGAGCAAATTCAGAGATGAAACGATTGTTTCTGACCGATTTCGCTCGTTTCTGCCTGTTTTAGAAGTTTTGGCACGTTTTCATCAATTTGCTTCTGTTTGCATCCAAAATAAACAGATTTGGCCGAAATAAGCCAAATCGGTCGATTTGAGCAAATTCAGAGATGAAACGATTGTTTCTGACCGATTTCGCTCGTTTCTGCCTGTTTTAGAAGTTTTGGCACGTTTTCATCAATTTGCTTCTGTTTGCAGCCAAAATAACAGATTTGGCCGAAATAAGCCAAATCGGTCGATTTGAGCAAATTCAGAGATGAAACGATCGTTTCTGACCGATTTCGCTGGTTTCTGCCTGTTTTAGTTATTTTGGCACGTTTTCATCAATTTGGTACAATTTGAAGCCAAATAAACAGATTTGGCCGAAATAAGCCAAATCGATCGATTTGAGCAAATTCAGAGATGAAACGATCGTTTCTGACCGATTTCGCTGGTTTCTGCCTGTTTTAGTTATTTTGGCACGTTTTCATCAATTTGGTACAATTTGAAAGCCAAAATAAACAGATTTGGCCGAAATAAGCCAAATCGGTCGATTTGAGCAAATTCAGAGATGAAACGATCGTTTCTGACCGATTTCGCTGGTTTCTGCCTGTTTTAGTTATTTTGGCACGTTTTCATCAATTTGGTACAATTAGAAGCCAAAATAAACAGATTTGGCCGAAATAAGCCAAATCGGTCGATTTGAGCAAATTCAGAGATGAAACGATCGTTTCTGACCGATTTCGCTCGTTTCTGCCTGTTTTAGAAGTTTTGGCACGTTTTCATCAATTTGCTTCTGTTTCCATCCAAAATAAACAGATTTGGCCGAAATAAGCCAAATCGGTCGATTTGAGCAATTCAGAGATGAAACGATCGTTTCTGACCGATTTCGCTCCTTTCTGCCTGTTTTAGTCATTTTGGCACGTTTTCATCAATTTGCTTCTGTTTCCATCCAAAATAGACAGATTTGGCCGAAATAAGCCAAATCGGTCGATTTGAGCAAATTCAGAGATGAAACGATCGTTTCTGACCGATTTCGCTCGTTTCTGCCTGTTTTAGTCATTTTGGCACGTTTTCATCAATTTGCTTCTGTTTCCATCCAAAATAGACAGATTTGGCCGAAATAAGCCAAATCGGTCGATTTGAGCAAATTCAGAGATGAAACGATCGTTTCTGACCGACTTCGCTCGTTTCTGCCTGTTTTTGTCATTTTGGCAAGTTTTCATCAATTTGGTACAATTTGAACCCAAATAAACAGATTTGGCCGAAATAAGCCAAATCGGTCGATTTGAGCAAATTCAGAGATGTAAACGATTGTTTCCGACCGAATTTCGCTCGTTTCTGCCTGTTTTAGAAGTTTTGGCACGTTTTCATCAATTTGCTTCTGTTTGCATCCAAAATAAACAGATTTGGCCGAAATAAGCCAAATCGGTCGATTTGAGCAAATTCCTTGATAAAACGATCGTTTCTGACCGATTTCGCTCGTTTCTGCCTGTTTTAGTCATTTTGGCACGTTTTCATCAATTTGGTGCAATTTGAACCCAAAATACACAGATTTGGTCGAAATAAGCCAAATCGGTCGATTTGAGCAAATTCAGAGATGAAACGATCGTTTCTGACCGATTTCGCTGGTTTCTGCCTGTTTTAGTTATTTTGGCACGTTTTCATCAATTTGGTGCAATTTCAAGCCAAAATAGACAGATTTGGCCGAAATAAGCCAAATCGGTCGATTTGAGCAAATTCCTTGATAAAACGATCGTTTCTGACCGATTTCGCTCGTTTCTGCCTGTTTTAGTCATTTTGGCACGTTTTCATCAATTTGGTGCAATTTGAACCCAAAATACACAGATTTGGTCGAAATAAGCCAAATCGGTCGATTTGAGCAAATTCAGAGATGAAACGATCGTTTCTGACCGATTTCGCTGGTTTCTGCCTGTTTTAGTTATTTTGGCACGTTTTCATCAATTTGGTACAATTTGAAGCCAACATAAACAGATTTGGCCGAAATAAGCCAAATCGGTCGATTTGAGCAAATTCAGAGATGAAACGATCGTTTCTGACCGATTTCGCTGGTTTCTGCCTGTTTTAGTTATTTTGGCACGTTTTCATCAATTTGGTACAATTTGAAGCCAAAATAAACAGATTTGGCCGAAATAAGCCAAATCGGTCGATTTGAGCAAATTCAGAGATGAAACGATCGTTTCTGACCGATTTCGCTCGTTTCTGCCTGTTTTAGAAGTTTTGGCACGTTTTCATCAATTTGCTTCTGTTTCCATCCAAAATAGACAGATTTGGCCGAAATAAGCCAAATCGGTCGATTTGAGCAAATTCAGAGATGAAACGATCGTTTCTGACCGATTTCGCTGGTTTCTGCCTGTTTTAGTTATTTTGGCACGTTTTCATCAATTTGGTACAATTTGAAGCCAAAATAAACAGATTTGGCCGAAATAAGCCAAATCGGTCGATTTGAGCAAATTCAGAGATGAAACGATCGTTTCTGACCGATTTCGCTCGTTTCTGCCTGTTTTAGAAGTTTTGGCACGTTTTCATCAATTTGCTTCTGTTTCCATCCAAAATAGACAGATTTGGCCGAAATAAGCCAAATCGGTCGATTTGAGCAAATTCAGAGATGAAACGATCGTTTCTGACCGATTTCGCTCGTTTCTGCTTGTTTTAGTCATTTTGGCACGTTTTAATCAATTTGCTTCTGTTTCCATCCAAATTAGACAGATTTGGCCGAAATAAGCCAAATCGGTCGATTTGAGCAAATTCAGAGATGAAACGATCGTTTCTGACCGATTTCGCTCGTTTCTGCCTGTTTTAGTCATTTTGCCACGTTTTCATCAATTTGCTTCTGTTTCCATCCAAAATATACAGATTTGGCCGAAATAA